>NC_060885.1:27571131-27743631 GCF_014805685.1 Silurus meridionalis | reverse complement strand
ACAGTAACGCATTACTTTTTGGTGTAAGTAATCAACAAAGTAATTGAGTTACTTTTTGAATGAAGTAGCTAGTAACTGTAACTAGTTACTATTTTTTAGTAACTAGCACAACACTGGTAATACTAATAGTTACTTTAAAAACTCCAGCCTTTACATCAAGAACCCTACACTCTACCTCAGTAATATTAACCTTGACCTCAATATCTTCAGCCATTATATGAAGAACCTTAAACTTCACCCCTTTATAATGTATCTAGCTCAATAACACTTTTAGCTCAGAAACTTTAATCTTTACATTTAGCAATACATTTAACAATACATTTATAATACATTTAGCAATACCATTTAACTCAATAACCTCTTCCTTGACACCAAGAATGTTACACTTTACCTCAGTAGCTAAAATCTTTACCTCAGTAAGCTTAAAATTTATCTTATTTATTTTAATCTTCACCCCAGAAACGAAAATCCTTGCCTCAGTAACCAAAAACATCAGTTTTATAAAACATTTTCTATTACTTCACATGATTAATTTACTTGTCATTGTTCATGGTATGTTTTGTTTGTTTATGTGTGTGAGAGAGTAAAAGAGAGAGAAAGGTGGGAGGAGAATGAAAGGAGAGAGAGAGTGAGAGTTGTTGTGTTTCGTTGCAAATGCTTCCTGACAGAGGTTCACCACACATCCTCAAGGGAAGTAATTCCAATAAATACCCCCACACATACACACACAGTATAATGTGCATACTGTAATTCAAAACTGAATTATATGATCAAAATCTGGAAAAGTGTCTGCTGAAATTGAACGTTATGGCCTGATAACATGAATGAATGAAAATACAATGAGATGCTACTGGATATAAGACAAATGCTGGACACACACGATCTTCAGATATCCAATCCTCTGGCAACTGTTATTTCAAAGGTCCAGCCTGTAGCGCTAGTCAATTCAAAATCATCCTGCCCCAGATCATACTGATTGTCTTATTATTATTATTATTTTTATTACACTTATACTTATATAGCGCTTTTTTGCAGCACTCAAAGCACTTTACATATGAAAGGGGGATTCTCCTCAACCACCACCAATGTGCAGCATCCACCTGGATGATGCGACGGCAGCCATATTGCGCCAGAACGCCCACCACACACCAGCATATTAGTGGAGAGGAGAGTGATATAGCCAATTAATATGAGGGGATGATTAGTAGGCCAGGGGGCAAGTTTTTTTGGCCAGGATGACGGGCACACCTACTCGTTTTCGAAGACATCCTGGGATTTTTTATGACCACAGAGAGTCAGGACCTCGGTTTAACGTCTCATCCGAAGAACGGTGCTTTTTGACAGTATAGTGTCCCCGTCACTATACCTGGGTGTTAGGACCCACACAGACCACATGGTGAGCACCCCCTGCTGGTCTCACTAACACCTCTACCAGCAGCAACCTGGTTTTTCCCAGGTGGTCTCCCATCCAAGTACTGGCCAGGCTCAGCCCTGCTTAGCTTCACCTGGCTAGCTGTCTTGGGCTACAGGGTGATATGGCTGCTGGTCTTAGATGTTCAGACATCTTCATCTTCAGATTTGGGGAGTTATTTATCTTCATGCTCCAGATATTTTTATGTGTTCAACTCACTTCTTTTGTCTGGTTGAAAACCATTCTGCTCCACGTATCTGACCATCATCTCCACATCTAAACATGTTTAAATGTTTAGACTCCCATATTATACTGAGCACGATCATGATCATCAATCATTTTCAGATGTCCAACCATGATCTATTAATATTTTAATCTTTTAATATATCCTAGATAACAAACAGCTCTAGATTCATTGTGCCCCAAATCATTCTGATCTTTTCTCAGATGTTTGACTATCGTTAGATCTGAGCTGTAGATACACTTTATGGCCAAACCTTTGTGGACACCTAACCATAAGATTGGTATGTGCTTTTTGAACATCCCATTCTACAACAGTTCCTATTTGCTATTTCAAAAACTACTATTCTGAAAAGATATTTCACTAGATATTGGAGATATTGTGCCTGTGGAGATTGTGCTCAACCAGCCACAAGAGTGTTAGTAAAGTCAGATACTGATGTAGGTAAGGAGTTTTGGGGTACAGTCAGCATGAAAAATTCATCCCAAAGGTGTTTAACAGGGTTGAGATCAGAGCACTATATTAGGAGATCCTCCACGCCACCCCATGTAAAGCAAATCTTCATAGAGTTTGCTTTGTGCACAGGGGCATTGTCATACTGAACATGTTTGGATCTCCTAGTTCAAGTGAAGGACAATTTCATGCCACTGCTTCCAAAGATGTCCTATACACTTGTGTGCCTCCGAAATTGATAACAGTTTGGGACAGAACAACTATTGTTGAAAAGGTCAGGTTTTCTGATACTTTTGCCTATATGGTGTATATTTAGATGATCATCTAGATCATCTTCAGTTATCAATAAATGTCCAGCAATTAACTCCTGTTCTACTCCAGCACATTATTGATAAAGGAATCCCTTAAATTTTCCTGGACATGTTAAGATGTTTATTATTTCATGATCCAACTCCACAGATTGAGAGCTTTCAGATGTTTGTGCTCCAGCACCAGGAACTTCCTCTAAAATCTCGGGTTTGAGTGGAATGTGTGAGTGAGTGACAGAGATTCATTGTTGAACAGTAGACTGGGACATTGTGCATGTGTGTGTGTGTGTGTGTGTGTGTGTGTGTGTGTGTGTGTGTGTGTGTGTGTGGGTAACTGGATATGTTTTCTCTTTTGGTCATGGACAAAGTTTTGGGTTTCACACACAGAGCAGCTGCGGGTATTTAACACTGAAATGCCACAGTGAGTACGCACACACACACACACACACACACACACACACACACATACACACGCACAAAACAACATTTTAGAGTTGCGACGTAAATGGAAAAATTGGGAGAAAAAAGGGAAGATCTCATTGTGAGGGAAGTGAGACCAGAGTGGATCGAATGAGAGAGAGAGAGAGAGAGCGAGAGAGAAAGAGTAAAAAGGTATTGACTACCTCACATGAGTGTGCGTGAGTGTGTTTTTTTTTTCTCACCACCTGGAAAACAACAAAACTGTCGGCACATGTGCATCTGTGCAAGTTTGTGTGTTTGCATATAACTACCAATGTCATGTGACCAGTCTCCTAAGCTGGCTTATTAATCATTATAACAGAAGAAGGAAAAGAAGGAAAGAGAGATGAGAAGTGTGAGAAGGAAGATCGATTAAAAGAATTAAAAGAGCCAAAAAGGGAGGAGGATGATGAGGAAGTAGCAGAAATAAAATAAAAGGCAGAAGTAGAGACAGAGGATGAGGGGGAAAGAAGAAGACAAGCTGCAAACAGCTTTAACAGCTGCAACAGCTGCAAACAAGCTGACAATGGAAGAAGAGGAATAGGCTGAAGAGGAAAAGAATTGGGAAGAATAGGTGTAAAAGTAGAAAGAAGAATAGAAGAGGAAAGGAGAAAGTGGGACTGAAGGAGGAATATGAGGAAGAGGTGGAAAGGGAAGAGAAAACATTTATTTGGAAGAATCAGTGGAAGAGAAGGATGAAGAACAGGAAGACAAAAAGTAGAAAAGAGGATACAGTACTATGTGAAACAAGGAGGAATTGGAGGAAGAAATGAATAAGGAAGGAAAGAGGAATCAGTAGAAATGGAGGATGAGGATAAATGGGAGGAACAAGAAAGGGAAGAACAAGAAGAGGAAAGGAGGAAGAGAAAGCATAGGAAGAAGAGAAGAAAGAAGAGGAGGTAGATGAAGAGGAGGAGGAAGGGGAGGAAATGGAATGGGTGGAAGGGGAGGAAAATAAATAGGTGGAAGCGAGGGGAAAAAAGGAGAAAGAAGAGAAAGAAGAGGCAGAGAAATATAATAAAGAGTCTATGTGTGTTATACCGGAAGTTCACAGATTTTAGACTTATAATTTTACTTATGACTTAATAGTGAGAGCAGATGCTTAGCAAAAACGAGAAAGCTAGATTTCTTTCACTCTTTTACTCTCCCTCTCTCTCTCACTCTCACATTCTTTCTTCCTGTTTTGGTTTTTACACCTAGACAGATTTTATTCTGTCCTTTTGTCATTAGCTGTTTGCTTTACTCTTTATATTATTCACATTACATTCCTCTTGTTCTTTATTACTTTCATTCATTTTCTTTACTTTTTCTTTTTAATCTTTTTATTACAATTTTTTTTTACAATTTTTTCTAACAGATACTTTCTTTCTTTCTTTCTTTCTTTCTTTCTTTCTTTCTTTCTTTCTTTCTTTCTTTCTTTCTTTCTTTCTTTCTGTCCCCTCTTCATTTTTCTTTTTATTCAATACATTTTCCTGTAATGCACATCCCTCTCTTTTAAGCAGCTCTTTTTTTGGGATAAACACCAGTGACATCCACACACATGTTTCTCACTTCATGTAATCAAGCACTCAGAGAGACAGACAGACAAACAGATAGACAGACAGACTGTAACACCCCCCCAACCTGCACACACACACACACACACACACACACACACCACACCACACCACACCACACCACACACACACACACACACACACACACACACACACACACACACACACACACACACACTACCAGGCCGGTTATAGGGTAGTAGGAGGAGGAGAGGCGAGCACCGGGAGGGTATAGAATGTCAGTGAAATGCTCTCGGAGTAACTGATATCACAACTCTCAGTCGACGTCTTTTAACAGCACCAATTAGAGACTCTGTGGGCTTTTCCTCACGAGAGAAGGGGCGGGAATTCGAGCTCTCATAAACGAATAAGAGCTCTTCAGGCGGCTCGGGTTCGATCGTTTCCACAGCGCGATTTTACCAAGTGTTGAAGCTTGTGAGTAGACAAATGGCTTTGGAAGGAATGGAGACACTGATTGGAATTCCCAATGGCAATGCAGGAGAAACCAGAAGGTTGTGAGTTTGAATCCCATGACTGCCACAGAGCCCTGGTTAAAACCCACTTTGAATGCACTCATACATTTTCACCGCCCCTCCGGTTAACTGTTCTACATATGTTTCACAATGTTATATGTAAATAGAAATGGATCAAATGTACAACATTTTTCAATGAACATAAAAACAGGTGGTCAACTGTTGTGGTATGAGGTGAACTTGATTGGACATGATGAAAAATAACAGTTATCATCTTATTTATTAGCTTATTTATTTCCATCCTCCATCACATTCAGTCTTTCTTATTTTATAGTCAACAAATAACAGTGGGGTAGTAACAGTAGCTACACTGCCACATCACTGATTAATTTACCATAAAAGCACAACACCAGTTTATATGAGTTTGTTTACTGATGCAGAATCATACAGGATTCACTGAATCTAACCACCGAATCTAATCAGACAATCTAACCACAAAATCTAATCTGAGAACTAAACCACAGAATTAAATCGCACAATCTAACCACAGAATCTAATCATAGATCTAAACCACAAAATTGAATCACGGAATCTTATCACAGAATCTAATCAAAGATCAGAACTACAAAATCTAATCACATAATCTAATCATAGATCAGAACTACAAAATCTAATCACAGAATCTAATCATAGATCTGAACCACAGAATCTAATTATAGAACTGAACCACAAAGTCTAACCAAATAATCTAATTACAGAATCTAATCATAGAACTAAACCACAGCATCAAATCATGGAATCTAATCACAGAATCTAATCATAGTTCAGAACTACAGAATCAAATCACATACTCTAATCATAGATCTGAACCACAAAATCTAATTATAGATCTGAACCACAGTGTCTAACCAAAGAATCTAATCACAGAATCTAATCACAAAATCTAACCACAGAATTGAATCGCAAAATCTAACCACAGAATCCAATCATAGAATCTAATCACAGAATCTAATTTTAGCTCTGAACCAGAGAATCTAATCACAAAATCTAACCACAGAATTTAATCGCAATATCTAACCACAAAATCTAATCATAGAATCTAATCAAAGAATCAAAACATAGAACTAAACGACAGAATTGAATCTGTGAATCGAATCAATCTTAACAAAGATCTGAACCACAGAATCTAACCAAAGAATCTAATCACAAAATCTAATCACAGAATTCAACCACAATGTCTGATGATAGATCTGAACCACAGAATCTAATCACATAATCACATAATCTTATCATAGTTTTAACCAGAATAATAGAATTAGAATAGAATAGAATTAATAGAATTAAACCATAGATCTGAACAAGGGAATGTATTCGCAGAATCTAATTCCGAATCATAAAATCTATTAAATCCAATCACAGAATAAATTACATATTCTAAAACCAGATCACACAGTAAGTGACTATTTTCACCGTTTCTAATGGACACTATATACACAGTTTATTTAGTACATGGCGTGTTATGGTGTATAGTATAACGTGTATGTGTTGTCTAGGAGGTGGTGTATAAAGTGGGTTGAAAGAACATGCACACACTAAATAGACGTGTGTATATACGTGTGTGTGTGTGTATATGTGTGTGTGTGTGTGTGTGTGTGTGTGTGTGTGTGTGTGTGAGATCTCTAACACACACAGGCAGGAGAAGGAAGAAGGATAAATGCTGCATACTTACAGGTAAAGTCCTCACAAATCCCAGCTTAGGTGTAAGAGAGAAAGCATAGAGTCAGTGACAGGAAGCCTAAAGGCTCACAGCACAGCACAGCGCACGTGCTACAGGGTTAGCGGAGCAGACAGGAAGTGATGTCAGAAGCAAGAGAGGGCCCACTTAGCTAAGGGTGGAGGAAAAGAGACAAGGGCCCCGGCCCGGGCGTGGCCCGTCGGCTTACCTTGTTGCGCTTGAAGTAGGCGCGTCGGCATGCGGCAAAACACTTCTCACTGCAGAAGCTCTTGAGTTCAGAGCCCATGCTGAGGGAGTAACGCTTCAAACCGACCTTCTGACACCACGCGCACACAATCTGAACATTACACATGTCCTCTTCTGAAAGACAGAGAGAGAAAGAGAGAGAGAAAGAGAGAAAACAGAGGAGAATACACGTTTAAATTGTAGGTATAAATTTATAATGTGTCCAGTAACTCAATTCTTTTTTACTCTACTTTGACAATGGCTGTGACTGTCTCTCTCTCTCTCTCACACACACACACACACACACACACACAAACACACACACAAACACACACACATACACACACACAAACACAAACACACACCCCTGGTATCACATGGCACGATTTTGATTTGTTTTACAATCTTTCGACCTTTGTCGCTGTTTGTGGTGCTGATCTCACTGATCACTCACAGCCGTCTTTATAAATACATTTCTATCAAATATGCCAAAATGTCCCATAACCTTTCTGACACCAGTGACCAAATCAAGTCGTGACACTCCATTAAAGATCTATTCATCATTATTCATTCCTAAATAAACCCTACAAAGAGAATTTGAAAACAGAATGTGAAGATGAGATCATTTTGCTGACTCAGCTTCATCGTTCTTCATTATAACCCACTGTCCAGATCTGTTTATGTTCACGTGAGAGTGTAATCATGTTAAAATGGGTGGCTGTGGAAAGTGAAACAGTCACTTGGGTCAGATGTAAGTTTTTTTGATCAGTAGAACACACATGGAATACATGATAGAAAAGAAAGAGAAAAGCAATCTTGAACATGCATAGAAAAAGAGAGAGAGAGAGAGAGAGAGAGAGAGAGAGAGCGAGAGAGAGAGATAAAGAAAAAGAAATATAGATAAAAGTAAAAAAAAAGCTAAAAAAAGTGGACAAAAAAAAGGCAAAGTGTTGACAAAGCATGACATGATTCCAGCACTAATGCATAACTGTAATAATAACCCTGTGTGTGTGTGTGTGTGTGTGTGTGTGTGTATGCGTGTGTGTCAAGTGATCCTGCCCTAGTTTGAGTGAAACATAATTTGTACTTTAGAAAAACGTGATGGCAGCTTGAACAAGCCCACCGTCTCACACACACACACTCAAGCATAGCCGGTAATGCCACCCGTTGCCAAGGTAACAGCCCAGTGTTGACATGGCGATAGCAAACCATCATTTGTGTATGCATGTGTGTATGTCTGTGTGTGAGGGGAAACGAAGAAAGAAAGGAAAAGAGAATACATGTGTGTATGTGTGTGTGTCCGTGCACTGTGACTGAACATGATGAGCGTGCTGCAAAGGGGCGTTTGCTGCTGCCCAGGGTGACAGGTGTGTGTGTGTGTGTGTGTGTGTGTGTGTGTGTGAGTGTGTGTGTGTTTGAACTGTGTCTAGGCCAGGCTTGATGAGCACATTGCTGGGAGGCGTTTCCATCTCACAGGGGAATACACGTCATTTGTGTGTGTGTGTGTGCGTGTGCGTGTGCGTGTGTGTGTGTGTGTGTGTGCGTGCAGGGTTGGGCAGATCAAATGTATTTTAAAATAAAATACCTTAACTGTAAGTGTATCAAAATAAACTACAAAATAAACTACATAAAAAGCAGCCACACCATGTATCAAAATAATCTACTGTTTTTTTATATTTAAAAAATGCTAAAAAATACTTTTAGAAGGAAGCATGACATCTCTTCACAAACTTTCCATCAATTGGCCTGTTTGATCACCTTCACCATTACACTGACTCAGTTGATGAAGTAAATGATGTTTGATAGCAACAGCATTTCTCAGGCCGAGTCACACAATAAATCTGACATATGCAACCAGTTAACAGATGAAATATTCACATACATTTCCCTGTGATCTCCCAGATGAAGGTTAGTTTTAAAGTCACCAACAGATTAATGTTTAACAGTTTGTGAATGAATCATAATTGTATAATTGACACCTATTTGAAAGCTGGCGGCCTGCACATTTCACCTTCACCACCTTCTTCCATATGGATCAAGTTTCTGTTCTGAGCTCAACAAGTCTGGGCAACTACTGAGTAGACACCAATCAGAAGCCACATTTTTATGATGTCATCAGATAGACTTCTTACTAAGTATTTGACAGTACTTTAAAACAAAAATACAAAACACTAAAGTAATTTGATACAAAATATGAAGCCATTTTCATCAACCCTCTCAAATACAAATAACAAAATCCTGTTTTATATGGGAAATACATGTATCATACATACTTCCCATCCCTGTGTGTGTGTGTGTGTGTGTGTGTGTGTGTGTGTGTGTGTGTGTATGTACACTCAAAGACACTCTTGCACCCTGTATATGAGTCTTTCTAACATTAAAAACATGACAGATGTGACTTTGAGTGACCCATTAAAATAATAGCGCCCCATTAAAGAACAAATATTTTAATTTGTTCCAAAAACATTAGTGTGAACAATTTGTTGAACATCATGTGAACAATTCACTATACAGATGGTCTCCGAGTTACGATGGTTCGACTTGTGTTTTTTTGATTTTGCAATGATGATTGCAATACAAAAAAACTGTAAAAATATTTGAAGTTTCGCCCAGCAGGCAAACGTAGCAGTGTATATGCGGTACGATACATTGGGACGCTGCCAGGTTGAACGCATCTCCTGTCTTGTGAGATGCCGTTGACAGAGTTTAGTTCTCTCTGTGTAAGAGCGCAAATTTTTTTAGCTGTGTTTTTGGTGTTTCAAAGCCCAATTATAGCTCTTGTGACATTGAAACAGAGCAGGTTCGTCTCCTTCCTTTACTCACAAACCAGCGCTCATCCACACAACAGCTGCCACATTCATATATATACTGTATAGTTTATACATTACGGTACTGTAAATTGCTCTGTTTTACTCAATAATGCACTCTAATTAAAATTGTTAACAAATGACACTATACTACCCCATACTGATCACCATTCTTTTACACCCCTGGGAGGGCTAGGCCATGTCTCGACTTACGATATTTTGAAGTTACAATGGGGTAAATTATTTTTGTTTTAAAGTTGTGCACCTCTTTCCCATGAATCAACAAATGTTTTGGCACCTTGACGATTGCACACAGGGACTGTAATGGAATCGCATTTTAGATTCATAGACACTATATGCAACTATAACACCTTCCACTTTTCCTGGGAAGGATTTCCAAAACATTTTGGAGTGGGAATCTTTGCCCATTCATCCTGTGAAGCTTTTGTGAGGTCAGGCACTACCATTGGACAAAATATCCTGGCTGTTCCAGTTCATCTCAAAGGTGTTTAATGGATTTGAGGTCAGGGGTCAGTGTGGGCCACTCAAGTTCTTAAATGCCATGTTTATACAACAATGTCTTAATGGGCCTTGTTTTGTGCACAACCGTTCTGGAATAGAAAAGGGTCTTTTCCAAACTGTCACCACGAAGTTGGAAGCATAGCATTGTCCAAAATGTTATGGTTTGCTGAAGCAGTAAAATTTCCCTTCAGTGAAAACAGGGGGCCTCGACGGACCTCTGAAAAATAGCCCACCACCAAAATGATCATAAAAAAAATCCCTTGCTAAAATGTAAATTTGGTACAATGCAGTTAGGCAGGTAATGTTCTAGAATCTCCCAAACCCAGGCTGCTCCACAGTGCTGTTTTGAGGCTTGCATGCAGCTTCTCACCCATTCCACAAAGCATGAAGCACACTTTCAGTGCAGAGATTAATGCCAGCAATAATGCTAGTAGTTTGGAACTATCAGCTGTGGAATCAGCAGTGTTAGCAATTCTTATGCATCAGGCTCCATGAGGGCTACATTCACAATCAATGCTTGAATTTATACAGCTGTGGCAATGGGTCTTAAACACGATAGGTGTGTCCCAGTACTTTTTCAATAAAGTGTAGTTTCATATTCAACTATGTGTTCAATTAAAACAGCACATTTCTGAATCTGAGTTAGAAAAATGTTTTGCGTTTCCATGCTGCTGAAACTTTAGGGGCCGTCACAAAATTGTGGCAAAAAGTTAATAAATAAATTATAAACAACAAAGTGATTGGTAATCATTATGTAACAGACTAGCAGTAGCAGTATGAAACTACTTCAAAGCAGTATGACATCACATTATATGATTCTGTAGCAGTATGACATCACTATAGCAGTATGACATTGTGCTACATGACATGAGTCTGTAGCAGTATGGCAGCAGGGTACAGCTATGGCATCAAGCCTATAACATCACTGTATATCAGTTTGTATACTGATCAGCCATAACAATCGGACCACCTGCCTAAAACCGACTGGTCTGTGGCTAGTATGACATTGCTCTCTAAGACATGAGCTGGACAGTGTGACTTGATTGTGTAGCAGTATGACATGAGACTGTAGTTCTTTGACATCACTCTATAGCAGCTTGACATTACTTTACAGCAGTATGACATCACTCTGTATAACATACACTGTAACAGTATATCACTCAAAAACAGTGTAATGTGACTGTAGCAGTATGACATGAATCTAAAGCAGTAAGACGTGACTCTGTAGCAGTATGGACTCAATCTATAGCAGTATGACGTGACTGTAGCAGTATGACAACAATCTATAGCAGTATTTAGTGCAGTAATATCAGTTTGTGATGAAGCCATGGGCAAGAATGAACACACACACACACACACACACACACACACACACACACACACACACACACGTGTACAAACAAAACCTTTATATATAAACACAGTTTCAGTTTACTCACTGCACTGATTTGCATTTCCCCCTCCTCTTGTCCCCTCAGTAGGGAGCATGGCAGCAGGTAATTAGTCCAGTTTTAAAGTGGCCTTAAATCTGTGACTACTGCTTGTTTATTCAAAATAACATTGTTGATGATTGAAATGTGAAGTAGCATTAAAAAACGTTTTACTAAATTCAACTCACCGTAAATAATAAATTATAATTAACGCGCGCACGTGTGCATATGTTTGTGTAAACGTTTGTCTCTCTCGTTTGTGTTTATATACTATATATATATATATATATATATATATATATATATATATATATATATATATATATATATATATATATATGTATATCTTTATAATGTGTGTGTGTGTTTGTGTGAGCATGCACTGAAATAGTTATGTATTTGCTCTGTGTGTGTGTGTGTGTGTGTGTGTGTGTGTGTGTGTGTGTGTGTGTGTGTGTGTGTATGTGTGTGGACATCCTCCAAGTGAGAAACAGATGGTGTGGACTTGCTAATTACCATGGCAACATTGCCCCAAACTCCGCCCACATGCTGCTCCGGCCCTTATGAATAATGCATGGGCTGCTGGAGGGTCTATCTTTCTCTCTTACACACACACATCCATACACACACACAAATTTGAAGTGCAGGTATGTGGCATCATGCCCATGGAGTCGCTGTACGCATGTAATTACCCACGGCCGTGTGCCCTACTGAGGGGGAGATGGGGGAAATAGGACACAGCCGCTGCAGTCAGAACACCCGGTTTGAGAAAACGGTGTTTTAATCTAAAAAAGTTTTTTTTTTTCCACTTCTCCAAGAGGTCACACCAGCCCTTAGCTCGCTAGTAAAAACAATTTGTGAACACAAACAAGAAAGATGTGTCACAATAGTGTGTCACAAAAGTAAGGAGAAGAAACGACAAGACAGCTGTGAGTCTGAGAAAATCGATAGAAAGTAAAGTGAGAATATGAGGACAAAGAAAAAGTACGATATAAAGAGCTATACAGATGTACAAGAAAATAATAAGAAGAGAAAACCAAGAAACGCTTCTGGCCAGCCAGCAGTGATTTACTGCTTCAGACTAATGTTATACGTCTATGCAGTGATGTATTGGTACATAATGATGCCATGCTATGTAGTGATATCATTACTGCTATGTAGTGAGGTATTACTACATAATGTCATTCTGTTATGCAGTGATGTCATTACTACTATGGAGTGATGTCATTACTGCTATTTGATATCAATATTGCTACATAGCATTAATATAGCATAATGTGCTGCTCTAGAGTGAGGTCATAGTACTACAGACATATGTCAAATTGCTTGTAGTGATCGATGTCATAATTCTACTACACTATATACTGCTAAATAGTGATGTCACACTGTTATATAGTGATGTCACATTCCTATGTAGTAATTTGTACTTAATTTGTGTGTGTGTGTGTGTGTGGGGTAAATTCTCACCTGCTGGTGGTTTGATGAGTGGGGGTGGAATCAGGGGAACGATGATTGGCATGCCCCCTTGCTCCTTGGCAACTGTCGCTGAGGAAGAGGAGGAGGAGGCAGGGTTAGCAGGCGTCTCCGTGGAAACGCCGTTGCGTGATGTAGGGGTTGAAGAGGAGCTGTTGGCATGAGGAGGAGACGAGCTGCCCTCAGGCATCACCGCTTTTGGCAAAGAGTTTTCTAAAAGGAAACAGAGAAAGAGACAGAGGGCTGAGAGCGCTCTTGTTACACACACACACTCACACACACACACACACACACACACACACACACACACACACACACACACACACCTGCACCTTCCAAAAAACGACCCAAAAAGACCCAAAACATATAATGGCAAATTTCCAGAAACTCATTTGTCATGTTAACAGTGTACTCCAGCTGACAGGGATTACGTCTAAATAAACAAGCTAATTAGCTTTGATTGTGTCTTCGCTAATCTCGCTTCTTGCAGCTTCATTCACTGACAATAGCGTAGCATCCTAATCTGGACAGCAGCAGAATGTAATTATGAAGACAGTCCCAGGGCAGACGTTTAGCATTAACGGGACGCAGCTGACAGTGTTGCAGACGGCACTCTTTACGCACTAAACTCTGTGGTAATGAAGGAGTGAGAAAGTTAACTTCCTTAATAAAAAGTTCAAGTTGGTCTAATGTGCTAGTGCCCTAAAATAGAGAAGAGGAGGATATTTTAAACTATGGTGGGAAGTTGTTGCATCTTCTGGTCACTGTAACCCTAGCTAGATTATACCCCATTACCAATAGTAATTATTTTGAAATGAATCATTACGCTCGTGAGTGATGTATGGTGCTCGTGAGTGATGTATGGTGCTCATTGGTTTCTTTTCGTTACAAATGAAACACCGGTGTCTGAGAAAAATGGCTGTAAATCCCTTATCAATCAGCCGAGACATTTTTAGTGTCTGAAAGTTTACTAGTACATGCACACACACACACACACACACACACACACACACACACACACACACACACATCTCAGGTAGGCCTTTTTAAAAAAAAAAACACACAAAAATAATGAGATTTATTATTAATGAGAAAATTATTAAATACAAAAAAAGTGTGTGTGTGTTTATTGATAAATTTTGGAAAATTGTTAATATAAAATTGTTAATATAAACTGCTAATGAATATTATATATATATATATATATATATATATATATATATATATATATATATATATATATATATAAACCTAAAGTACAAGATTAATTAGTTCCTGAAAGCCGCTTGCGTTCCCATATGCTCTTACTGGTTAATTTTCCCATAAGAATGATTGTAAAAGCAATGAATCTGTTCCCAGACCTCAGGCGTTCGCTTATTTCAGCCCTTAAAAAAATGTTACGCCTAATTTAACACGAAAATATACTTTTAACAAAGTATAAACATAAAAAGTGATAAATTATAAATGATTGTAGTGTTGAACTAGACATGCCATATTGCGGACAAAGATCTTGTGTGCGTACACCACGTTCATGCTTTTCTACAATTTCTTTTTATTTTATTTCAATGGTTATTGTTTTTACAACCTTCTTTCCAGCACTATCACTACACGTCTTGAGACCCATGATGCTAAATTTATAGTGGAATAAAACACTGTAAAAACAGAAAAAGGCGCAATATTCACACGAGTGAACGACGAGAACGCACTCAAAACAATGTCTATGAAGCGACTGAGCATGAAGCGTGGGGACTGCGGTGACGAGCAACGAGCAGAATGCGTGACTGGAACCAAACGTGTCAAAAGAAATGCTCGTCATCCCGAAATATGCTCTTATTCCTACAAAGACATTTATGATTTATATATAGTAATGCTAATATTAACTACTACTAATTTTTTATCAATTTATAGATCTAAAATAAAAAAATTTCCCTTGAATTATTTTGTGGTGTATATTGTAGTTTAAGTCTTTTCTCCAACATGGTCTTTTGGTTTGTAAGTTATACGTAATAACACTTAAATGTTCTTTACATTTTTGACAAAGTAGAAAAAAGTACAAGAAGAAAACTGATGCTGTAGCGAAACAAAACTAAAATGTTACATTTGTTCAGAAATTGTCCAAACTTCACAGCTGAACACGAATCTTGAGGTGGGCGGAGCTGGGTTACTCAGTGTGTGTGTGATGATTGGCTCTCACCTTTCAGGACTGAGATGTGCTGGCGGATTTCCCCACCCGGATAGTTGTGGATCTCGATATCGTCGGAGTCTCGCAATTCCACTTTGTCGTACCCGTACCAACCGAGCAGCTCGTTCATCGTGTTCTCTGCAAAACTCTGCGACAAAACAAACAGCAGTTTAATGAATTAACAAATAACAAAACTCACATATACACTCGTTCTTAACTATTATTAAATTATAACATCTGACAAACTTCTGTTTATGTTCTTAGAGTTCTCAGAGATCCAATGGTCCCAGTGTTGCAATGTTGCAGTTCTGTTCCACAGGGTCCTAAGCTTCCAGGACCAGTGTTCACTGAGCTCTATGTTCTCAGAGTTTAATGTTTCTACAGTACATTTTCCTCCAGAACCCAGTTTTCCAGACTCATATTCTAAATTATATGTCACTGTGGTATGTTCATAGACTATCATATTCCCAAAGTACCATGCTCCAACAGCGTTCATTAGGCCCTATATTCCCAAGGTTCTATATCCACAGTTTTCTCTGGGTCTAGGAACCATTGTTTGATGTTCCCAGAGTACTATATGCCCCAGATATCATTTTTTCTTGGTCTTATTAGATTCCTATGATGTCCAATTTTATGTTTTCAGCACGAAATTTGAAGGCTCTCAGTAAGTATTTACCTAGATGTATCTTTGTAAGTTTTTCATTTTGTAGAGTATATCTCAGTTTATTTTTTCAGTTGCCATGCCAACTAAATACAATCAATCAAATGGGTCAGATTCTGCAGTTGAGCACTTTGTTAGATATCGTGAAAGTTTCTATCTACTATATTCTATCTACGACATTAACAGGCACATTAACTGTCTTACTTTCAGGACAACAACTTCCTGTATGGAGAAGACGTTGTATATATAAAAGAGAAGCATGTCAAAATAAAATGAAAAGCGATGTACTTTTTGTACAGATTTTGATAGAAGAAACAGGACTCTGAGATTCACCACAGAAACTGTGAATTATCGTTAATTAAGGGAAAAATCCATCAGTTTTCTCAAACCTTACAAACGTAATCATTGTAGGCTCATTTATCAGTAGTTATTACACACCCTGAAATACAACTAAAATATTGCTACTGTAATGTGAAACTATGTAACAGGACACAGAAAAGAAAAAACACTGATCGAGGTTGAGAATAACCAAACCAGAGAGCTACAATAAATCCTGAAAAAAAACAATGTTTATCTTTTTATTTACAAGATTTTAATTATTACATTAACATTTAATAAGAAATTATCAAATTTCTCTCTCTTTTTTATAGACACACACACACACACACACACACACACACACACACACACACACACACACACAATCATTTGTAGACAGCTGACTATAAAATTGGTACATATGTGCTTTTTGAATGCCCCATTCCACATTTAATCTCCTTAATTTCCTGTAGCAATAATTTCCACTCTTCTGGGAAGATGCTCCACTAGCTGTTTGAGTGATTTTAGGGATATCTGTGCTCATTCAGCTACAAAGGTATAGAAGTCAGGCACTGATGTAGGTGAGATGAAGAGGTCTGGGGTGCACTCCCAGAGATGTTCATTAGGGAACGCTATAGCAGGAGATCTTCCATTTCCAACCCATGTAAAGCAGGTCTTCATAGAGCATTGTCATGCTGGAACAGATTTGGGTCTCCTAGTTTAAGTGAAGGGAAACTTCAATGCTACCACTTTCAAAGAAGTTCTATTGTGTGCCTCCAACTTTGTGCTAACAGTTTTGGGAAAAAAAAAACTATGGCTGAAAGAGTCCAATTATTGGAAGAAAATAAAAATACTTTTTAAATAGAATTGTCCCAGAACAGCTTTACAGAAATGTATAGATTTCAAATATTAATAAATAAATAAACAAATAATTTATTTTTGCTTTAAAAAAATCAATATTTTTATTGTAATTTTAAATCTTTTATTTTCAATATAAAAATATCATATAGAATGTAAGAGAAAAAAATAACAATAAAAAAATTAAGACATAATCTTTATGATCAAATAAGGAAATTTTAATAACATCAATTGAAAAAGAAAAAATACCAAATAAAATAAAAGTAATTATCCAGGATAAAATGAAGAAAGACAATAATTTTAATTAATTTAAAAACAAATAGTACATAAAATAGCTCAAAAAAATTATATATGGATGTAAAAATCCAGTGGAAAAATGTAATTATAAAATGAATGAAAATATAAATAAAATATAAAAAAGTCTACATTTGCTGTATATTTGAATATTCAAATAACTTAGGTTGTTATGATGAAACTGTTACTAAGTGCGTGTTTGTGTAATTATGTGAGTGTGAGTGTAAATGTGTGTGTGAGTGTGTTATGACTGAAAGACCGAAGGCTATAATAAGCTTCTGTTACTTGTTAGCTACATTAGCCTCACCGCTCCGGAGAAGCAAACTTCACGCCAAACACATCTCGGCTGACGGAGCTGAAAAAAGTCGGGAAGTTCCATTGAAAATGAAAGTCTGTGATAGCAGAACTCGCTATCACAAGACAAGGTCAAATAAAGGTCGTGACCAGAGACGCCGGCGCTGTAATGGAAGCTCGTTTTTTTGGTCAGTGTTTAAATCCCGGAGGAGGTTTGATTTTCCTATAGTCCTTACAGACGAGACGGTTCAGTTAATCGGCAGGAGGTTACGCCAGATTTCATCACCCGGTTAGCGCTGGGCGTTTAGCGCTAAACGACATTACGATGAAAACCCACAGGACACGCCAGAGTATTAAATACGTCTCATATGATCCTTCTCTTTCTTCTGCTGTCTCTGTTTCCCTGCCACTACCTATAGCTAAAGGATTAAATATACACTTACAGGTATATCTTGTCACACGCAACATTTAAGTCAATAAAGTCGTGACAACACTTGTTGCCAGGCAACCAGGGAAGTTGGACGCCAGGCATTGGCTAGCTAATGACTGAGGTTAATCGTTAACTTGCCATAGAGATGATAAAGATTGCGTGAAGACAAAACGGTGGCAAGACTATGGCAGACAGACACACAAACATGTACAGGATGCTGACGTTTCCCTCAGGTATGTCGTCAAATTATCACAAAATCGCTCCCGATGACTAAAAATCCTGTAATTCAAATTAGCATGAATTGCTAGTCACTATTGCGGCCATCAACAAAGACACTGTACCTCAATCTGTGATACTGTAATACCATGACAAGCATGATTTCAGAGTTATATATCTGAATACAGGAAAAATTTATATTCATAATTTATATCAAATATAATTTTAAATAAAACGTAGTGACGGCAGAGAAATGAAATAGAGGGATTTAAGAACGAGGGATGTGGAAGGGCAGAACAAAAAATTAGTACAGAAATGAAGAGGAAGAAGAAAAGGGGATGGGATAGAAGAGGAACAACAAAGAGGGATTGAGAGAAAAAACGAGGGAGAGGAGAGATGAAGATTACAAGTGGAAAAGAGAGATAAATGGGATGAAAACAGATGGATAGAAAAAAGAACAGAGTAATTGAGAGCAAGAAAGGACAGCTGAAAAAAAGGGCACACAAAACTTTTTGTCCGTTTATAGGTACACTTCCTGATATCACTTACAGTATTAGAACTGCTGTGATTTAAATAAACAAATAAATAGCTAACATTTGTTCTCTCTCTTTCTTTTTACATCTTTCTTTCTTTCTTTTTTTCCTTCTCTCTCTCTCTCTCTCTCTCTCTGTCTCTTTTTCAAACTGGAGGAGAGATGGAGCGCAGGAGTGTATCACACGATACTCTTGATGGCAATGCATGAAAGAGGAGAGCTGGAATGAGGGAGAGAAAGAAAGAAAGAAAAAGAGAGAGATTTTGCAGACAGACACTGGAAAAGAAGCGAGGTATTTATTTTATCTTTCTAATTACACTCTCTGAGATGGAGCTGTAAATTCTGACAAAGCCTACGACGAGGGAGCCGGTTTTATTATTAGGGGCAAACTGGTTGCAAATCTTTCCGTCTTTCTCTCTATATCTCGCTCTCTTTCTCTCGCTCCATCTTTCTCTCTCAGTCTCTATGTGTAATGAGATGAGGAACAGGACTTGGTGTGGGCAGTAACTGGAGTAGGTCACTGTATACCACGATAAAATTCCCGACCAGCTTCGCCAAGTTTCCCTCCCAGCCCACACTCCTTTCCTCTTCTCTCCCTCTCTCTCTTTTTATCACTCTTTCTCACTATCTTTATATTTATCTGTATATGTAAGACTTTACTTTCTGAATTTTTACTTTTATTTTCTTTGTATTTTTTTTCTGATAAAATGCTTTCTAAAATGTTAGTAATTTTCTCTCTTTCCTTTTATACTTTCTCTTTCTTTCTCTCTGTCCTTTTCTTTCTAAAACCTAATTTCTTTCCATTCCCAACTTTGTCTTTATTTTCTCTCAGTTTTTCTATATTTCCCCACCATGGCCTCTATTAAAAGGTTTGATCTATCTATCTATCTATCTATCTATCTATCTATCTATCTATCTATCTATCTATCTATCTATCTATCTAGCTAGCTAGCTAGCTAGCTAGCTACCTATCCACTTTAAACCTTTACATCTGTCTCTCCATTCATTTCTTCACTCTTCCTTAAAGCCATACTCTGTATTTCTCCACCAGTCTTCTATGATCTCTTTACAATCTCTCCTCTTTTTTTATACTTTTCTTTTGCCTCTCTTGTTTTATGCCACTTTCATTTGCGCTTTTCATCTCTCTCTCGCTCTCTCTCTCTCTCTCTCTCTCTCCCTACTTTCTCTACATTCCTCATTCACTCTTCTTTTTCTCTCATATCTTTTACTACTTCTCCCCATCCTTCCTTCTTCCTCTCTTTTCTTCCTCATCTTTTGAAACATTCAGTATCCCTCGTTCTTTCCCAACTTCTCTATCACTTCTTTGTCTCTCCTTCGTTCTATCCTCTCAAACTTTTCTTTGTATCCTTCTCTACGTTTCCCTCTTTCTGCTCTCTCTTTGCTCTTCATATCTCTTTTCTCATATCTCTCATGTTCTATCTCTCCTTCTCTCTCCCACTCTGTCCCTCACTCTGCTTTTATTTCTCCTCTCTCTCGTGATATCCGATCCCTCTCGGTGTCTCAGGTTTCAGTTTTTACAGCTTAGGCTGTCTATTGCTGTATACATTCCTTTCTCCCTCGCTCCCTCTCTCGTTCTCTCCTCCCTCTCGTCCCCCTCTCTGTGAGCTTATTTTTCAAAAGCACAGGAAAGTGGACGGAGATGAAGGCAGCACTCTCTCTCCCGTTCCTGCTCTTCGTCTTTATTCCAGGGAGCTAGTAAAAGTTGCTGCCTCCATATCTGTTTATGTGTGTGTGTGTGTGTGTGTGTGTGTGTGTGTGTGTGTGTGTGTGTGTGTGTGTGTGTGTGGAAATCGGATACATGAAAGGGAGAAAGTCATAACGCTCGGCGCTCAGGTTCACGTCGAGGCTAAGGAAGGGAACAGAGAAAAGCACGGCGCTGATTGCCAAAGCATGCGCTCTCACTGTGCGCTTATTAAACACACACACACACACACACACACACACACACACACACACACACACACACACACACACACACACAAATCGGTGATGGAAGAAATGCAACACCACATGGCCAGAGTGTGTGCAGTGTTTAAACTGTGTGTCACACAAAGCAACATCACACCACCTGATGAACTTCCTGCACGCCAATACTGAGCGGCTTTTCAAACACATCCAGCGTTTTGCCGTTACTGTCCCCAACTGCATTTCCACAAGTGCTTTATTCTTCTTATACTACAGCAACCTGCTCACAATTACATTTTCACAATGTTGTTAAATGATAAAGCATTATTCTCTCTTTTTTATATTCATGCCGTTCTGTTTTTATGTATAGAAAATGAATCAACGCCTTCTGACCAATCAGAATCCAGAATCAATCTCACATCTCACAATTTTGCCATAAATAAAATATACTTTAATAGACATGGTGATGAAAATTAGCATAGTGGAAATTAGGTCTCTGAGAACAGCAGCACTGGTTATTGTCATTTCGACGTAGATTCATGGACATTTTGTGCATTTCTGACTCTTATAATTTGTTGAAACTCATTCAAACTCTTTGTGCTTGTAACGTGTTCATCAGCCGCTCAAGGCCGGAGATGTTTTCCTCCTGTGGCACGTCTTTTGCTTCGGAAGTGATTCCTCTATGCTCCGTTTTACCTCAGTTTCGCTTTACACGCCCTCCACCGCTCGCTCATCCGTACCGCGAGCTTACACTGAACCAACTGTGAACGAAAGCGTTAAGGTTACCTAAAAGCCCTCTAATGTGTCCGATATCCATCATTGTGTCATTACAACGAAGAGAAAAAAACATCACTCAGGTATTTAATAGGTTCAGCAGAGAGTCAGAACTGCACAGAGGTGTAATAACATGTTTATAACACATGAATAATCACTTGTCTGTAATTCTTCAACACCATGATCTTAGATAGTTGGAAAAGAAAAGTCTGAAAGAAAGGAGCCAAGCTTAACTGCTGTCAGTCTTCAGGAAAGGGGTGTGGCTTAAGTTGTGTCAGTCTCTAGGAAGGGTGTGTGGCTTAAGCGGTGTCAGTCTCTTGGAAGAGGGTGTGGCTTAAATGGTGCCAGTCTCAGTGAATCAGACATGGCCTAAATAGCGTCAATCTCCATGAAGGAGGTGTGACAAAGGCATAGTCTAAGTGGTGTCAATGTCAGTGAAGAAGGCGTGACCTAACTATTGTCAGTGAAGGAGGCGTGTCCTAAATGGCATCGGTCTCAGTAAACGAGTTGTGGCCTAAGTGGTGTCAGTCTCAATTAAATGTGTGGCCTAAGTGGTGTCAATGTCAGTGAAGGAGGCATAGCATAAAGGGTGTCAATGAAGGAGGTGTGGCTTAAGTGGTGTCAATGACAGTGAAGGAGGAATGGCATAAATGGTGTCAGGTTGAGATTGGCTTTTATTCTCAATCTTATCAAAAAAGGCATCAATCCAAACAAGGAGGTGTGGTCTCTGTACCTGTCAGTCACAACAGAGGTAGGACCTGGTTGGTATGAGTTGTCTTTATGTCAGTTCTCCTGAAGCAGTCGTGGCCTCTGTGCTGAACCAGGTGAGTCTATTGAAGGAGATGAGTCCTGGTGAAGTGGGCGTGGCCTCTGTGTTTATCATTCCAGGTAAAAGAGACGTGGTGTAAGAGTTAATCTTAGGGGTAAACTTATAGTGACATATCTATTATATTCTCAATCTATTTTTGTAAAGTTGTTCTGTGACAATTTTCACTTTTAAAAGTGCTTTAAAATGCAATGGAATTAACGTTTTTCCCTGTCAATCATCTTGAGGGTGTGGCCTCTGTGGCGATCTGTCACAGTTTAATATGCCTTCACATTAATATACACGATGAGCTCACATTTTATACATTAGTGTTAAAAATATATATTTAAAAAAAATATATTTTACTTGAAAAGCATTACAATATTCAACACAAGGGGGAAACATAAGGAGGAAAAATAGTTCCTAATGAATTCTGACCTCTGGCTTTAATAGTGTAGATTACTTAGAGTTATTCATAAAACATTTTATATCAGTCTTTCACACACACACACACACACACACACACACACACACACACACACACACAAACACGATCATACACAGACCCACATAGTCCCACACTGACACACAGAGTCAAACACAATAACATGTAATCACATACACACATAGTCACACACAGTCACATACACACAAACACACACAGTCACACACACAATCACTCACAGTCACACAAAGTCACATACACACACAATCACACACAGTCAAATACACACACAATCACACACAGTCACATACACACACAATCACACAGTCACTCACAAACACAGTCAAATACACACACAATCACACACAATCACACACAGTCACATACACACACTGTCACACACAGTCACATACACACAAACACACACAGTCACACACAAGCAATCACACACTGTCACACACACAATCACACACTGTCACATACACACACAAACACACACAGTCACATACACACAATCACACACAGTCACACACAGTCACTCACAAACAAACAAACACACACACACACACACACACACATACACATACAAACACACAAACGTGTATACACTGAACATGGTCATAAACAGTCCCACACTGTCTCACACACACACACACACACACACACACACACACAATAGTGTGCAAAGTGTTTAATGGCTCTCGTTTGTCTTTTTACGAAGCACAACCTGCATGACAGAAATGTATGTTTTGTGATGAATGTGTATGTGTGCAGTGTGTATACGTGGAGTGTGTGTAGATGTAGAGTGTGCTACCGATGCGATTCGATACGGTTTCCCCCTATCATGATGCAGTGCGATCCGATTTTCGATTTGATGCAACACAATGCAATTCAATGCAATACAATGCAATAGAAAACGGTTCAGACAGACAGCAAATCAAGAATTTACATAAGTGCCTTCTGACTTCTGCATGGCCCTTTCACAAACAGGGCTTCGTAGTGCAAAAAAAAGAAAGAAAAATAATTGAAGTAAAAACAGACTCTACCTCTGCCATGTAAATCTATATTCCATGTGACTCTCAAGACGCGCCTCGGTCTCCGTAGTGTTGTGATACATCATATTCGCGTAGCAGCAGTGATGCTGAGAGAACATGCTCGAGAACCAGTTTAGCTCTGAGAAATTAATCTACATATCAAATATTTGTCACAAATTACTAGTCGCTTATTAAATTATAAAAGTATAGCGCATCTACTAATAATTCTATAGAAATATATCGTAGATTGCAATAAAATGCCAACTTGTATGTGATGCACACTTTTTTAAATTGATGCACCAAAGCACCGATGCGAATTGGGGAAACTCACCATCCCTAGTGTGTATGTGTGGAGTGTGTGTATATATGTGGAGTGTGTGTACCCTTACACAGTGGTTCTGAATGGAAGTTTACACACAGCATTTCCACGTCACCCAAGTTCTGCTGATGCACTGATTTTTTGATGAGGTTTGATGATTTTGCAAACAGTGTAAGAAGCACAAGAACAGTTAAAGTGCGAGTCTCATTGTACCGGAAATTCACGTACATGTGCAAAACAGCAGGTTCACAGCGATGCATCGAAAATGGATTTTCACGTAATCGGGCACAAAGCCTTATTAAACTGTCTGCGCTTGTTACAGATTTCCCCTTCCTATCTCGGTTCCCATAGTAACAATTGCCATGTGCATTTATTTATGTATTGCCACACATCTTTGCTTCAGTTTGGACCCTGTCATCCTTAAGCCCATTGTGTTACCTTTCCTATGTATTCACGTGTGCCCTGTTATGTTCACGTGCTCTCTATTCTCCCCTGTTTCGTGTGTGTTCTGTGCCAGGCCTCAACGTGCATTTGCTTTGACTTCATATCATAACTGGCTTGTCGTAAGGAGGGATGGATTCTCCTCATTTGTTGATTCATTCACTGTAAATTAACAACATGATCCCAATACTACTAAACTGTCTTTATGCATCCATTGAGAGAGAGAGAGAGAGCGAGAGAGAAAGAGAGAAATATGGGGAAAGGGGCAGCATAGAAACAGGCATTAAAGATAAAAACGAGACACAGTGAGGCATCAATTAAAATGTAGCGATAGACAGAGGCCATGCACAAACTAATACTGTTTTGTAAAAAAAAAAGCAGATTTTTGGTCTTTTGTCCACACTGAGACTGCATTTTCAGTCAACAAAAACACACGGCGCAGAGTGGACTGTGAAAATGAAGGCTTTCGAAAAACGATGACGTATTTTTAGACATGTAACGTTGCCTCGCCTCGACATTGCCGCGAAGGTTCGCTAAGCGTTTTTCAGACATTTCAGTGTGGATGAGCAGATTTATGGGAAACAATTGAATCCGATAGTGTGTTTCGACAAAAAACTTACAAAAAAGCTTTCAAATTTACCTGGATTAGTGTAGAATGAGAAAGTGAGAAAGAGGGTGTGTGAGAGAGAGAGAGAGAGAGAGAGAGAGAGAGAGAGAAAGAGAGCAAACGACACAAAAAAGACAGACAGAAAGACAAACAATGAGGGATAGACACTGAGAATTTGGAGAGAGAAAGAGAGATCCACTACATTTTGTGAAATCAGTCATTCCAATTTATTTATGAGTGAATAAAAACTTAACTGGTCAAACATGAGGTCATGAGGCAAGTCACCAATCAGGGCAAAGCTGCTTAAGCATGGGCCCAGGCTGGCGACACCTTTTGACATGTCATGTCACAGTCAATGAACCTGGTCAGGACAGTGTTCACCCACCACCCGGAGAAGTTCCCTCATTCATACATTCAGAAAGGAGAGGCGGGGGTTGGGTGACGTCACCTCAGTGAGGAGTGCTGAATCCAAATGAAAATTATGGATGACAAAAAAGGTCAAAACCCTCATTATCCCAATTCAGAAAAAAGAACTGAAATAGGCTAAAACTGTATATCATCTCGGATATGCTGTGATGTCTGGTGTGCTTTTACACATAGGGCAACAATATTTCTTTTAGCTACATAACATTATAATTTATAGTATGTAGTTTAACATAATGTGTGTAGCAACAAAACATTTACAGCCAAACTAGTCTAGTTGGTTTGTAGTTAAACTAACAATTATTGATTTGGTTACCTTTAATTGAGGTGATGTCATAAAAGTTGTCTGTGATTGTACAGAACAGGTCCTGAACTTGAGCTTAGTAAGGGGGAATCTCCAGTGCAGTTTAAAAGGTTAATTTAAAAGACAAAAATTATAAGGATATAGATATTGTATGTATCATATGGCTACAATTAGCCAAGGTTGGTATGGTTCTTGATTCTGAGAGTTTGATTAATTGTGCACATTGACGTGATTTTAATTGTGCATTTTGGGTGATATCTATACATGAAATGGAGCTCTTAGAAATGTGTCCACATTTGTAGACTGATCTGAGAATATTTCTTACTCATCCAGTTCAGAAGAGAGGAGCTTCTTAAAGCTGAACCTAATCAAGTCGTTGGGTCATGGCGTGGTTCACCCAGGGCATCATTCAATCTAGAACCGCCATTGCCGCTTAGTACGAACATACAGTTCAGCGTCATTTCAACATCAAGCAGAACATTTTCAGAGGAATAAATGATGGAAGAAACTCCTGACTCTAACATCACTCGTGACCCTATTTGCGTGATTTTTTTTTTTTAAGTCATGGAAAATAATGTTTTGGGCTCATAGTAATATATAAGTAATTAATATAATTATATTAATAGATTGTTGTGCTAAGCATAACATTAGAGTCTTTTTCCAAAAACTGAGTTGATTAAGCAAAGAGTCTTGTGATAAAAATGAGAAAAGGAACATTATAATGTGATATATGTAATAATAAACATGTAATAAATTATAGTATTTTTGGATGCTTAAATACATTTGAAGTTACATTTGACTTTTGTACATTTACGCAAGTGAAAGGTTAAGAGGGTTTTTTTCCCTTAACACTATCATCACTCTAATGAAGCTGGGAAGAAGTTCAGTGAAAAAGCTTTCAGAAGAATTTGTCTCATCTTTATCTTGTCTGTATCTCAGAGCCGATTCTGCTCCAGGAGAAGACATAAGAGCTCGAAACGTAGCAGCTGAAATAAAATCTCTGTCCTTCTCTTTTTCTCTCTCTCTCTCTCTCTCTCTCTCTCTCTCTCTCTCTCTTTCTGGTTAGTAAAAGTTGTATAAAAGTGTGCATAAAAAATGAAAACCTTTTTAGGGAAAATGTCACTATAAACTGCAGGTAAGAAAGGAACGAAGGAATTATTAACAAAATGATATTAGATATTAGTACATTACTGCTTAAAAGAAAGAAAAAGAAAGAAAGAAAGAAAGAAAGAAAGAAAGAAAGAAAGAAAGAAAGAAAGAAAGAAAGAAAGAAAGAAAGAAAGAAAGAAAGAAAGAAACTAATAAAAACCAAAAGAACAAATAAATGAAAGAAAAAGAAAGTATAAAAGAAAAATGCATGAAGACAGACAAATAGAAAGAAATTAACGGAAGGAAGGAAGGAACAAACAAATGAACGAACAAATAAATGAACAAACAAACAAAAGAAAGAAAGAAAGTACAAAAGTAAGAAAGAAAATATGAAAGAAAGCATGAAAGAAAGAAAGAAAGAAAGAAAGAAAGAAAGAAAGAAAGAAAGAAAGAAAGAAAGAAAGAAAGGATCGAACAAATGAACAAAGGAACAAACGAATGAATTACAGAAAGAAAAAGAAAGAAAGAAAGAAAGAAAAGAAAGAAAGAAAGAAAGAAAGAAAGAAAGAAAGAAAGAAACTAATAAAACATACAAAAGAACAAATAAATGAAAGAAATAAAGAAAGTATAAAAGAAAAAAGCATTAAAGAAAGTAAGACAGACAGATAGATAGAAAGAAATTAATAAAAGGAAGGAATGAACAAACAAATAAACAACAAAGGAAAGACAAAAAAACAAAGGAAAGACAGAAAGTAAGTACAAAAGTAAGAAAGAAAATACAAAAGAATGTATGAAAGAAAGAAAGCATGAAAGAAAGACAGACCAAAAGAAAGAAAGAAAGAAAGAAAGAAAGAAAGAAAGAAAGAAAGAAATGATCGAACGAATGAACAAATGAACGAATGACAGAAAGAAAGAAAGAAAGAAAGAAAGAAAGAAAGAAAGAAAGAAAGAAAGAAAGAAAGAAAGCTAGTAAACTTGTCTTTCCTTTCGCTCGGAGCTCCTGACGTACGGAAACTCTGTAGGAGGTTTGAAAAGTCGCTTGTAGAAATGTTGAACGCAGCATGAATTGGTGGCGTAGGTGTTAATTCGACGCTCGGGGATTGCATGAGCATCGCACGCCTCCACGACAAAACAATTACCTCGCACACGTACGGCTAATGAACGAACGTATCGCTGCGGCGTGTTAAAGAGAACGAGGTGAGCCGTATGCGAGCGTGGGAGAGGCGGAAAAAACAGTAAGGAAACGAACCGTACCTCGAAGACGTGGAGGACGAAGAAAGGAAAGTTGGAACAGGAGCCTCACGCTCACTAGAACGACAGAAAACATCAGGAAGGCTGAGGATTCGGATGAGCAACATAGTGAATAGAAATGACCTCAGTTCACGCATTTTCATTTCACACGTAAGCTAAGGCTAACTAACACCGCCGATCTATCCCCAATCTCTCAACCCTGATCTAGCATGAGAACAAATTCATCTTTTTTTTAATTTATTGTTGTGCACTGTTTACCTGTATCTCATCTGATATTGATCTTCTGGTGATTGACCTGTGATTAAAGAACATTTCTACTGACTAATAAGGGCCCAAAAGAGATCTTTAGCTGTGTCTGACTCTACAAAGAAACATCCAAATATATGATTGTTAACTGAGTGTCAATACTTTTTCAGAATGTCCCGTGAGCGTATTGCAAGCGTTTTTTTTCAGCTGTTAGGTGGAAAAACGTTCATAGGTTAAGAGTGATGTGAACAGTGTACTGATGGTCCCAGAGTTAAGATGGTTGGACTTAACTTTTTTGATCTTATGATGATGATGATAGCGATACGAACATTTTTTACAAATATTTGCAGTTTTGCGCTGCAGGCAAACATAGCAGCATATGCGTTGCCCTCCACACATGAACAGGAGCTCACCCACCTGCCCGCTGACGCACACATATATACTGTATAGTTTATATTTTACGGTACTGTAAATTGCTGTTTTGCTAAATTACTTAATGTCGTTTTTGTTAAATGATGTACTGTAATTTGTAAATTATGTACTGTAAATTATGTGCTAACATTTGTTAAATTATGTACTGTAATTTGTTAAATTATGTACTGTGAATTGCAAATTATGTACTGTAAATTATGTACTGTCAATTGTTTAATCATTCACTGTAATTCGTAAATTAAGTACTGTAATATGTTTCATTAATTACTATAATTTGTAAATGATTTACTGTAGGGTCCCTGGTGGTCTAGTGTTTAGGATACAGCGCTCTCACCGCTGCGACCCGGGTTCGATCCCCGGTCAGGGAACCAACCCCAGCCACTCTTAGTGCCGGTCCCAAGCCCGGATAAATGGGGAGGGTTGCGTTAGGAAGGGCATCCAGCATAAAAACATGTGCCAAATCAAACATGCGGATGATCTGCTGTGGCGACCCCTGATGGAAGAAGCCGAAAGAAAGTTTGTAAATGATTTACTGTAATGCTTTGAAAGATCAATATCCACATTGTATGTCGAACCATCGTTAAATGTGTTTGTTCATTTATTAACCAATTTATAACAGTATACTTCCCCATACTGATCACCATTCTTTAAGACTCCTGTGAAGACTAGGCCATGTCTTGGCTTATATATTTAAGTTACGATCGTGTCATTGTAATGTGTCTCCATCGTAGGTTGGGACTACCTGTTAATGGCAGGGAGAAAACTTAGAAAGCAGGGAGAAAAAAAAAAAAGAAAAGTCAAGATGTGAAAACGTGTGAAAGTTGCGAGTTGGGAACAAAGGTTTTCAGTAACAGCACGTATTTCTGCACGAATCATCCGTTCCAAACAATTATTTGTCATAAAATGGTCATAGTGTTAAAAATACTGTTTCGAGCTACGATTCCTGCTTTCGATCAAGTGTTCGTATCGCAGACAAGTGCGGCATCGACTCGCAATTCTACGACAGCTTGTGGTTAAAATCAAAACAAGCGGAAACGAACCTGCAAAGAGCGAACACAGATCCTAAAGGTAAAAAAAAAATGTAAATTACATTTTTTTCCAAAAATACCTAAATCTGATGAAATGCTTTTAGAATGAAGAAACACTGAATATGCTCACAAGTAAATTATGCTTAAATAACTAAGCTGCCACCTTACATGTTGTTAAAATGGTTTTAAAAAATACCATCAAATCTTTCAGCTCTGTTTCCTCGTGGATGCTTGTTTTTGCTTTGGATTTTTTTTTTTCTGTAAAACATGAATAAACACAGTGTAAAATCCCAGCAGCATGCTCCAGCGCACTCCAGAGACATTCTAAAGATGACAGTGTTAAGGCTCTGAGTTGCTGATTGTAAGGTTGGGGGTTGAAGCCCCAGTACTGCCGAGCTCAGTCAACCTCAAGACTCTCTTGTCTACCCTCAGGAGCCTCAGTATCCGTGGAAAAGCATGGAAATGGTTTGCTTCCTATCTGGAAGATCTCTCATACAAGTTAACATGGCGGGGGTCCACATCTGCCCCACCAGACTCTCCATTGGTGTCCCACAAGACTCAGTACTTGGTCCCCTCCTTTTTCCCCTCTATACCCTCTATATTGGTAAATTCATATCCTCACTTTGGTTTTCTTACCACTGCTATGCTGATTAGCCTCAACTCATCTTTTCTTTCCCTCCCTCAGATCGACATGCTTGGCAGACATATCTTCATGTAGTGCTCATCAACTCAACCCCAGCAAAACAGCACTGCTGGTTATCTCAGTCGATTCATGCCCAGGACAAGATCTCTGAATAACTCTTCATGACTTTCTGCTCTCCCCTTCAGCCAACAATGGGGTGACCATGGACAATCAACTGTCCTTCTCCTCACATGTCGCTAATGTGGCTCGTTCTTGTCGATTTCTTCTCTACAATATCAGAAGGATTCGACCATTTCTGTCCACACAGGCTGCCCAGGTGCTTCAGTCTCTTGTCATTTTTAAAACTGGACTACTGCAACTCTTTGCTGGCAGGTCTTTCCCTGAACACTATTCGTCCACTGCAAATGATCCAAAATGCAGCTGCACGACTTGTGTTCAATCTGCCCAAGTTCTCCCACACCACCCCACTGCTGCGCTCCCTTCACTGGATTCCAGCAGCTGCACATATCAGATTCAAAACACTGATGCTTTCCTACAAAGCCAAAAATGGACCAGCACCCTCTTACCTTAGAAACCTCATCACTTCTCTCAAGGCACCACACTGTCTGAGATCCTCCAGCACTGCTCGACTGGAACCACCTTCTCTCAGGGGAAGTGGTAAGTATACTTCAAGGCTCTTCTCTATTCTGGCACCAAGGTGGTGGAATAAACTTCCCCTAGATGTCCGAACGGCAGAGTCCCTGGCTATCTTAATGCAACGGGGGACTTGTATATCTCTCTGGACAAAGGTGTCTGCTAAATGCCACAAATGTAAATTTAAATGTAAGCTGCCACTGTTGGGCCCTTGGTAAAGGCCCTTATCACTTTAGAAACTATTATTATATCTTACTATTTTTGTTTAATGTTTACAATAAATGAACATGTTTCTATATTCTTCCTTTTGTATGGATTTGTAAGATTTTTTTTAACAATTACACTGATAAAGGAAATTGTGTACATGGAAACAGTGTGCATGACATACAGAAAGACACATTAATAAAAAAATTCTAATTCTCTTTATTCAAATATTTTATATTAAAACGGTCGATATAAAATGTCCACACGTGCAGCCATAAATACAATTAAATTAATTTAATGAATTAATTAAAATAAAAACAACTACATGCCTATATAGATATATAAGCAGAACTAAGAAAGGGGAAAGAGAGGAATGATCGAGGAATGAGATGGATGGAAGAGGGATGATGGAGGGATGAGAAAGGAAAAATGGGATGAAGAGAGAATGGGATTGTGGAGACATTATGTCAAATTGTGAGAGAAGAATGATGGTGGTATGAGAGGAAAGAATTAGGAATTGAAAAATGAAATGAAAAAATGAAAGAGAGGGATGATGGATGAATGAAAAAGGTTGATGGAGGAATGACAGTGGAATGAAAAAGAGGAATGATGGAGGGGATGAAAGAGGATACTGGATGAATAAAAGAAGGATGATGGAGGGATAACAGTGGAATGAAAGAAAGGGATGATGGAGGGATGACAGTGGGATGAAAACAAGAGATGATAAAAGATGATGGAGAGATGATGTGGAATGAGAATGAGAGCGATGATGGAGGAAGATGAAAAGGTGAAGGTGGAATAAAACTGAAGGATCATGGAAAGCTGACAGGGAATGAGAGAGGTATGATGGAGGGATGACAGAGGATGAGAAAGATGGATGATGGAGGGATGACAAGGGATGAGAGAAGGGGATGATAGAGGAAGATGATGGGGTGACGGTGGGATGAAATTGAGGATGATGAAGGGATGACGGGATGAGAGAGAAGGATGATTGAAGACAGAGAGATGAGCGAGCGATAAAAGAGAGGGATGATGGAGAATGATGGGGGGATGAAGGGATACAAGAGATGGGAATAATGCCTCTCTAAGTCACAACAATAAAATCGTTCCAAATGCTACAAACACTAAACCAATACGAGCAGAAAACACAGAAAGAAAAAAAGAAAGAAAGAAAGAATGAAAAGAAAGAAAGAGAGAATGAGAGAGAGAGAGAGAGAGAGAGAGAGAGAGAGAGGGCAGGCCGCACGCTTCGATTCTAGCGCGCTGTCGCGAGCGAGCAGTAACGAACATCTGGATCGCTCGAGACGGCGGAAACAAAAGGTGCGCGAGATATGAGCACAGCTGGAGCTGAAGCGGAACGATAGCCAGTCGCGGACGGAGCGTGTGCGTTGATGCGCGTGCGTGCGCGCGCGTGTGTATGGATGATGCCTGTGTGAGAGAGAGATGCATGCCCTGAAGTGGCCCTCTCAGTCGTGGTAGTAGGACGTGTAGCTGAATTTTCCATTTCAGCTGTGTGAAATGAGGAAAGACGGTGGGCGCACGCGCGCAACACACACATACACACGCTGTCTCGCTCTCTTTCTCTCACACACACATATCATTTGCTTTTAACGTTCACACCTTAGCACACGTTCACGCCTAACGCCGCGCACCTGATGCACAGGAAGAGAGTGTACAGAAACAGAGAGCGCGTGTTTGCGTTTGTATGCATGAGGTGCGCGCGTGTGCGCGTGAGTGTATTTGGGGGGGGCAACGCTGACCTGCACAAATCAAAGCTGAAAACTCTGCCTCACACACGCCACACGCTTAAGAATAGCGCCCGTGAATAACGCCCCCCAACACACACACACACACACACACACACACACGTCCCTTTCTCCCTCCACCCCTAGAACCCAGCGGAACCCACCTTCATGTCTGCGTTGATCTCCCGTTTGACGGGGTGCGCGGGTTTCCGGCTCCTCTTGCTCTCCGGAGCTCTACTGCCCTCCTTCTCCGTTTCCGCCATGCTTCGATGAAAGAAAACAAAACGAGAAAAAAAATTCCTCCGTGCGTGCGTGTATGAATGTATGTCAGAGGAACTAACGTGGGCTCGCGGAGCGACGGTACAGACACCGGGAACCTTTAGGATGTGTGTGTGTGTGTGTGTGTGTGTGTGTGTGTGTGGAGGAAGGAGAGACAGGAGGAAGGGGGGGTATTTAGGGTCGCCCCGGGAGAGGGACGGGGATAACGACGCTGCTGCCGCCGTGCGGGGCTCACGCTGCCCGGTGCGCTCAGCCATCTTCTGCTGCTGCGTGCCGTGTCTCCGAGCTGTGAGAGAGGGATAGAGAGAGAGAGAGAGAGAGAGAGAGAGAGAGAAAGGAGGAGGGGCCTGTTATTCGGTAACCGTACGCGGCGCGAGGCTGTTTCCTCCCCGTTTTTTTTTCCACGGCTCGGGTTACCGCACAGCGCGAGCGGATGGAGTTTCACATTGTTGCTGCAGGAGACGAGCGCGCACACACAAAATAACGCGCGCGCGTGTGTGCGCGTGTGCGCGCGCGTGTGTGTGTGTGTGTGTGTGTGTGTGTGTGTGCTTACGCTTTGCATGCTTTTTATCCAGATCAGAGGATTTCCCATGAAGGTTCTAAATAGAAACGTCTAAATAGGAAAATATATTTGGTTCCTCGTGTAGCTTGTCTGAATTTTTCATGAAGGGGTTCCACCTTCTAAAAATCTGAGGCTTCTGGCCTATTTGTATTTAGCTCAAATAATTTGACTATGATCTAGAGTTTGTCTAGGTCAAATTTATGGCTAAAAGTGTGTCTGTGTGTGTGTGTGTGTGTGTGTGTGTGTGTGTGTGTGTGTGTGTGTGTGTGTTAGTGTGTGTTGGATCTTAAAAGCAAACAGTGTTTAAAACCAAAAGAAAAGAAAATCACTCCAACCTGAAGTGAAATCAAATTTAACATTTTCAGAAACTAAAAAATCTTTTAGGCTCTCCTTCGAAAATGGATGTGTGTTCGATTCTCGGAACCTGTGCCTCAGCAGCGTTACGGGTTCTTCAAAACGGATAACATAAACACACAGTAAAGTTCTAGTTATTATTATTAAATTATTTATTGTTAAATTATATATATATATATATATTTCACTGTATAATGCTATAATACACTATAGCTCAAGATCATTACACTATAGATTAAGGTTTACAATATAATATATTATTATATTATATTATATATTAAAAGATTTACACTATAGATTAAGATGCTTACAGTATATATGAAGAGCCTGATTTTATAAATTAAGACTATATATTATAGATTTATACTGATATTATAAATATTATTTTTAGATTATGATCTTTACACTATAAATCAGGAGCATTACACTATAGATTAAGATCTTTACACAGTAGATTATGACCTTTACACTCTAATGTAAATTATGATTATTTCAATAAAGATTATGACCCTTACGCTATAGATTATCAATTGAATATCAGTTATGACATTTACACTATACATTATGACCTATACACTATAGATTATGACTTTTGCACTACAAAATAATCCCCTTTACACTATAGATTATGACTTTTGCACTCCAAAATAATCCCCTTTACACTATAGATTATGACCTTTACATTTAGATTTTGAGAGTCACACTATAGATTATGACCTTTACACTATACATTATGACCTATACACTATAGATTATGACTTTTGCACTACAATATAATCCCTTTTCACTATAGATTATGACCTTTACACTAAGATTTTGAGAGTTACACTATAGATTATGACCTTTACACTTAGATTTTGAGAGCTGCACTATAGATTATGACCTTTACACTAAAATGTTGAGAGTTACACTATAGATTATGACCTTTACACTAAGATTTTGAGAGTTACACTATAGATTATGACCTTTACACTAAGATTTTAAGAGTTACACTATAGATTATGACCTTTACACTAAGATTTTGAGAGTTATGCTATAGATTATGACATTTACACTATAGATCATGACCTTTGCCCTATAAATTATGTTATAAGACTAATAAATAATCTATAAGATTTATAAAAAAGTTTAAGACCCTCATAGATTAAAAGCCTAAGCAACCTGGTGGCACAAGAACATCTCTCTGTTTCTCTCTCGTTCTGTCTCTCTCTAGTCTGGGAGATCAGTAGCAGACGCCGGTGTCCGCTGAATGAGCGCATTGTTTCCTCGCGAGAACTTTATCCGGTGGTAAACACTTTCCACACGAGCGCGGATTCGGTTTCTCCACCGCGTACATCTAAAAACAAGTGCGGACTGTGTGTGTGTGTGTGTGTGTGTGTGTATTTTCCTCTCTCTTGCTCAGATTGGCTTTCATTTTCACTCACCATCCGACTTCGAGCGTAATGTGGATCAAGTGCAGAGGAGTATGGGATGGTAAACACAAGCGTGGGTCTAATAATGCAGTGACAAATATGATTATGGGATGGAATTCACATCTCAGGGGAAGAGGAGGGGCTGCTGGATTATGTGCTTATGAAACAAAAAAACTTTGTGTGTGTGTGTGTGTATGTGTGAGAGAGAGTGAGAGAAAGAGGGAGAGACAGAGACAGAAAGAGACAGAGTCCGTTTCAAAAAGACAATTAAAGGATTTCGACACAATCCACACAATTTCAGGGTGGAGATGTAAAACATATGGGTTCACACACACACACACACACACACACACACACACACACACACACACACACACATACTTGCTCTTTCACCACACAAACATCTAAATGTTTGTCAGAATGCTTTCTGTGACATTGTCTATTGTTAATCATGCTGTACAAATAAAGGCAGCAGGTAGCCGGAATACCCAGAATGCAATTCAGGGAGTATTTATATTAAAGTTGGAGCTTTGGAATTTGATCTGTCTAAGAGGAGTGTACAGACGAAGAGGGTGAGAGCTGGACAGACTAGACTAGAGCACTACAGCACTGCTGCATCACTCTCTAATTATAGAGATTAAATGAGAGTTAAATTTCACTGCATTATGATTTGGAGATAGTTGCAACATGTAAGTCATTAGGGTGGATATCCTGCAGTTTGAATCAGATTATGACCTTCACACACTAGATTAAGAGATTTGGACTATAGATTTTGACCTCTACAATATGATTCAAATCTTTACACTATAGATTAAGTGCTTTACACTATAGATTATGAGCTTTACACTATAAATGAAGATCTTTACACTACAGATAATGAACTTTACACTATAGATTATGATCTTTACACTATACATTAAAAACGTTATACAGTAGATTAAGAGCTTCACACTATAGATTATAATCTTAACATTATAGATTTGGCATTTACACTGTAGATTAAAAGCTTTACACTATAGATTATAACCTTTACTCTATAAAATAAAAACTTTACACCATAGATTATGACCTCACACAATATAATAGGATCTTTACACTATATATTATGATATTTACACTATAGATTATGATCTTCACACTATAGATTAAGAGCTTTACTATATAGATTAAAAACATTAGACTATAGATTAACATCTTCACACTATAGATTATAAATTTGACATCACAGATTATGATCTTTACACTATATATTTAGTTTACCACTATATATAACATTTGCACTATATATTCTGACCTCTACACTATAGATTAAGAGATTAGCACTATATATTATGACATTTACTCTATAAAGTAAAAGCGTTACACTATAGATTAAGAACTCTACATATATAGATCAAAAGATTTATACTATAGATTAAGAGCATTACACTAAATTAAGAGCATCACACTATAGATTATAACCTTTACTCTATAGATTATAACTTTTACTTTCTACATTATGAGCTTTACACAATCATTAATGAGCTTTACACTACAGGTTAAAAGTTTTATACTATATATTAAGAGCGTTACACTAGAATAAGAGCTTCACACTATAGATTATGACCTTTATAGATTATGACTTTTGCTTTCCACATTATGATCTTTAGATAATTATTTAAGAGCTTTACACTAAAGACCATGATCTTTACCATAGATTGGGTTTTACTCTATAGAATATGACCATTACACTATAGATTATGATCTCTACACTATAGATTAAGAGATGTACGCTATAGAGTAAAAACTTTACCTTATAGATTAAGAGCTTTACACAAAAGATTAAAAGCCTTATGCTATAGAGTATGACCTTCACACTATAAATTAAGAGCTTTACAGTATTGATTAAAAGTTTTATACTATAGATCAAGAGCGTTACACTAGATTAGGATCTTTAAACTGTAGATTTTGAAATTTACTCTGTAGATTATGACTTTTACTCTCTACATTATGAGCTTTACACAATAATTTGAGAGCTTCACACTATAGACTATGATCTTTACTATAGATTGAGTTTTTACGCTATAGATATGACCTTTGAACTATAGAGTAAAAGCTTTACAATGATAGATTATGACCTCTACGCTATAGATTAAGAGACGTACAATATAGATTAAGAGCTTTACACTTTATATTAAAAGATTTACACCAATATTGTGACATTTACACTATAGATTAAAAGCCTTATGATACAGATTATGACCTTTACATTATAGATTAAGAGTTTACAGTATAGATTCAAAGCTTAATACTATAAATTGAGAGTATTACACTAAATTAATAGCTTCACACTATAGATTATAACCTTTACTCTATAGATTATGACTTTTACTCTCTACATTATGAGCTTTACACAATAATTTTACGAGCTTTAAACTATAGACTATGATCTTTACCATAGATGGTGATCTTTACACCATAGACTATGATCTTAACAATGTAGATTATGACCTTCAGACTATAGATTAAGAGCTTTACACTCTAGATTATGACTGTCACACTATTATGATTTTTTTTAATCGAAGCATCCAATGAAGAAGTAATAAATATGAACCTTGTTCTGTCTCAGAGGGTCTTGAGGGTAACGGTAATGAGAAAGCAGACACTTGTAAAGAATGGAACAGTTTTACCAAAACAGAACAAAAAACATCTTCCCTCAGTGTAATCGGATCAACCGCGCTTCTCTCTAATAAAAGAATCCTGAGCCGCTGCTTTAAGAAGGTAAACGGCATGTGTAGTTAATTAGACTAAAGAAACCCAATCTGAAATAAAAGGTCAAATTTACTAAATTTCAAAGGAATCTGGCTGGTGGGTTGTGTGTGTGTGTGTGTGTGTGTGTGTGTGTGTCGTGCTTCCATTATGTAGTCTTCCCTTTCTCCCAGTGTGTGTGTGTCGGCATAAAAGTTGTCTATGTGGTTCATCGATTTAAAAAGTGTGCATCGGATAGAAGTTGGCATTTGTATCGTGATGAATCAATTTTTTTTACATATTTGCATCTGTAAAAAATTATTCATTTATATATAATTATTTGTAAATGCACTATACCTTTATTATTTAGAAAGCGACTAGTAATTTGTGACCAATATTTGATATGTAGATTAATTTCTCAGCGCTAAACTGTTTCTTGAGCGTGTTGTGATATGACGTATCACAACACTACTGAGACTGAAGGACGTCCTGAGAGTCACATAAAATATAGATTTACATGGCAGAGGTAGAGCTGCATCTTCCTGGAGACAAAACAGGAAAAGAACATTTGGTTTTATTTATTTATTTATTTAAATTTTTATTTTGCACTACAAAGTGTTGTGTGTGAAAGGGCCATGCATTAGAAATCAGAAGAAACTTAAGTAAATTGATGATTTGCTGTCTGTACCATATTGAATTGGATAGCATCATATTTTTTCCATTGCATCATATTGCAATAAATCACACTGTGTTGAATTCGAATAAAAATCGGGTCTTACTGCATCGTAATATGGGTAAATTGTATCACATCACATTGGTAGCTGCTTTGTATGTATCTTTAATGTAGCGTAGCGTTGGCTATGCATCCAGATGTGAATCACATTGTCATTGGCTATAGAGATACACATACCTAGTGTGTGTGTGTGTGTGTGTGTGTGTGTGTGTGCCTGCCTTGCTCAATGCCAAGTGTCCTGCTGAGTGAATCTCCACGATCTGTCTGCTTTTCAGATTTATATGATTTATAACTTGTTAAATCAAACCCAGGACACAAGGGATGCACATCTGCTCAGTGTTAATCAATAAACCCATTACAAATTGTGACAAACGATCAATTTGAGGTTTATATGAAGCCGTTAAAAACACAATCATTTCGTTTTTTTAATTGTATAACTTTTTTTTGGGCAGCACCCACAAACTGGGGGGTATTTATCCGGTAATTAATTGGATATCTCAAACAATTTCAATCATTTCATGACTCATCCTGAACTAGTCTTGTATTTGCCCAATTAAATGTACACTACAAGGGAAATGTCCCTCCCTTAGTGGTGTGTCTTGCTCTACAGTAGCATTAAATAGTTTGTTTTTGTGTCTTCACACATACTATCCCCTTGTCCATCCATCTTTTGACAGTGAGTAAATAGTTGGAGTTTTCTTCTGGAAGAGGGTGAAGTGTTTTAAATGTGTATACTCAATGCCAGAATGTCACATCCCTTAGACTAAAGGAGAATTACACACTTTTGGTGCATCTTCATCAGCAAGAGTCAGTACTATCATATTACCAACAAGACACAGGTGTTTTCCATGTCCAAGTCCAAAAGCTCACGAGTCGTTTACTGGACGCACATAAGCAAAACAAAATCTTTGTAGAAAACAGAATTGAGTCGTTCATCTCATGAGTCATCTGGTCTTGAGTCGTTCGTTCTTTTGTCATGTGACTCCCATAATAATAATGACACTTGGATGTGTGTGAATAGTGCAACATGTCACCGTACAAAGTATATTAAAATTATTATTATTATTTTACACAAAAAGACCTTTGAAGTTTATATATATATATATATATATATATATATATATATATATATATATCAGGATATTAATATTTTGACAAAAAAACTAAATCTGTATTTTCGCCTATTTGAGTAATGATATATTCCCACTGCCGTGAACAGACACCAAATTGGGACTTCTCATGCACTTTTGCGACATGCCGTAAAGCGCGTCCGTTCAAGATGGCCGCTCTGGTGCATATATGGTTTTAGTAGTTCCTCAGTAGAAAGCCGTTCATTCTCCTCCCTTAAAGCCTTTCTGAGTGGACTATCAGCTGGGAATTAAAGCGGAAGTACTGTTTAATGACAGGAGGCGATTTCGGGCTGAAAACCAGATGCGTTTCATTCAATAAGAAGGTGACATTGAGAGTGACAGTCGCGTGTGTTTTTACATTACTTATTTTATGTCGCAACCGTTTTCAGGCATGTCGTGCCACGATTGGTTAGTGTTAAACCGCGTATTGGATTGTGATTGCGTAAGAGCGCGTGCTCAGAGATTCTAGCCAATCAAGGTCCAGGAGGCGGGATATAACGGAATGCGGTTGGGTACAAACTGACAGTTGGTGGTGGTGATCTGACATTACTGACTGAAATATTCATACAAGTTACATCCTTTTAGGAAGAGACAACTAGAAGGGAAAATAAGTGCAAGGAAAAGAGGGGAAAACTTTCAAAGCAGGAAAAATGAGAGATGGGAGAGACAGAAAGAAAAAGGATGGCAAAGAGAGAAAAAGTGAATCAGATAAATAATAAAAGAAAACAGAAGTGAAGAGAGACAAACGGCAAGAGAGAGGGGGGTGAAAGGAAGAAAAAAAGGAGATGGGAAAGAGAGAGTAAAAAGAATGTGAAAAAGTCAAAGAGATAGAGAGAAGAAAAGGGTACATGAGAGAAAAGAAAACTTATTACAACGAGCAAGGGATGAGAAAGCGATAGAAAGAAAAATTAGAAAAGAATGCGTACCCAAAAGAAAAGAATAAGAGGAAAGGATTGAATCACCAAAGAGAAAAAATATGTAGAGTGCAAAGGAAAGAAGGGTGGAGGGAAAGAGGAAAAGATGAGATAAAGGAAAAGCACCAAGTTTACAAAAAAGAGAAATGGAGTACTGAGGAATGGTAGGAAGGAAGAATGATGGGGGAGGAAAAGGAGTAATGAAAAGGGAAAGGAAGTAGAAAACGGATGACAGGAAGTAGAAATATGATGTGTAGAAATCTGATAATTTTCCTTTTTAGGTTTTTTCACGATGGCCGCACGTTCTCGTCTTGCTCTCCTCGCTTCTCTGGGTCCACCGAGGAGAGGATTGAGGAGCTTGAGTCTGTTCTCCGGCACGTCCCCGTCCAGCTGGAGCAAAGTGGTGTCTGATGCGGAGAAGATCGTGGGATACCCGACGTCCTTCATGAGTTTACGCTGTCTGCTCAGTGACGAGCTCAGCAACGTAGCCATGCACGTCCGAAAACTGGTGGGAACCAAACACCCGCTGCTCAACACCGCCAGGTTAACACACACACACACACACACACACACACACACACACACACACACACACACACACACAAAGTCACCTACTTACTGAATCCAATGTGCTTCTATGGTGGAAAAGTATTGCCACTTTTCTTCCTCTTCCACTAAAAATCCATTCCTTTTTTCTTTTCAGATTTCTTTCATTTGTACTTTGTCTTTCTGTCTGGTTTACATTCCTGTTTTTGGAATGTGACTGTAATGCCAAATATTGCATTAGTTAAAAAATTTATATTCATACATATCTCATTTATTTACAAACTGAAACGTTCTTTCACTGTGTGTGTGTGTGTGTGTGTGTGTGTGTGTGTGTGTGTGTGTGTGTTTATAGTCCTCTGTCCTTCATCAAGGTTAGTTTCTGATTGGCTGAAAGTCACAGGGGGTTTCGGGGAGACGAGAGAATGAAATGTCTGTCACTAACAGAGAGTCACTAACAGCTGGAAGCAAATTCCTTGTGTGTGTCAACAAACTTGGCCAATAAACCTGATTCTGATTCCGATTCCGATTCTGATTCTGATTCCGATTCGATTCGATTCTGATTCCGATTCTGATTCCGATTCTGATTCTGAAGGAAACGATGAAGGCAGTGTGTGAAAAGTGGATGAAAGAGCTACAAAAACGAATAAAGGGAGTAAAAAGATTCAAAACAAAGATTTAATTTATTTCCTTTCCCTCTTGTTCCTTTTCTTTTCTTTGTCATTCTTTCCCTTCTTTTCCCTCGTCATTCTTTCCTTTCATTTTCTTTTCCTTTGTCATTCTTTCCTTTTTTTTCCTTTCCTTTCAATTCCTTCTTCTTTCTTTTCTTTTCTTTTCTTTTCCTTTTAATTCCTTCTTTTTCTTTTCTTTTCTTTTCTTTTCTTTTCTTTTCTTTTCTTTCCTGCTTAATTTGTTTCTTTCATTTTCTTCATCCTTTCCTTTCATTTCCCTTCCTTTCCTTTCCTTTCTTTTCTTTTCTTTTCTTTCCACTTTTTACACTGTGTGTGTGTGTGTTTGTGTGTGTGTGTGTGTGTGTGTATGTGTGTGTTTATAGTTCTCTGTCCTTCATCAAGGTTAGTTTTGATTGGCTGGAAATCACAGGGTTTTGGGGAGGCGAGAGATTGAAAAGAACGGAAAAGGAAATGTTTGAAAAGTGGATAAAAGGGCTACAAAAACAAATAAATGGAGAATGAAGGGTAGAAAATAAAGGAGAGGAAGAATATCAGGCCGAAGAGTATGAGATCTCTTACAGTGTGCAGGTGTGTTCATGCTTTTGTGGGCGTGGCCTGATTAGTTTAATGGGATTTTTAGTTGCAATATATTACTTCAAAAACGCAAACGATTTCAAAGAAACACAAATGAACGAATCCACTGCTCAGTCTGAAAACAATTTGTTTGTTAAACTAAATGCTTTCAGCTTTGTTTCTTGCTACGAGTTTTTTTTTCAAGCCCTCATTTTTTTCGTCATAACGTCTCTATGCATGTGTTATAAATGATTGAAGGAACCACCGCGGTATTGTGTTGATGTTGTGGTTGCAGATGAGGCCGAACCTCACGTATCGTAATCGCCACCATTTACGTTTCTCTCCAAACTCTTACCATTTTCAGATTACATGTGATCATCATTACTCCAAAGTTATAAACGTTTCGTCACGTTTTTTCTTCTCCCCGTAGCGAGGCGAGACCAGATTCGGCTCCCTCCTGTGGCTGTAGCCAGCACTTCCTGTGGCTTTCTGCAGGCTACGGCCGAGATTGACAGATCCAGCGCGCTAATGAGCTGCATAACATAACAACCAAAACTTCAGCAGATCTCATCTCCATGTCCATGTCCATGTGATAACCAAACCTGGTGTAACGAGTCTTTCCTTTCCGAGCCTTTCTTTTCCTTTCCTTTCTATTTCTTTCCCTTCCTTTCCCTTCATTTCCTTCCTTTCCTTTTCCTTCCTTTCCCTTTCCGTTCCATTCTGTTCCGTTCTGTAACGTTCCTTTCTTTCTTTTCTTTCTTTTCTTTCTTTTCTTTTCTTTTCTTTTCTTTCCTTCTTAATTTGTTTCTTTCCTTTTCTTCATCCTTTCCTTTCATTTCCTTCCTTTCCTTTCCTTTCCTTTCTTTCTTTTCTTTTCTTTCCACTTTTACACTGTGTGTGTGTGTGTTTGTGTGTGTGTGTGTGTGTGTGTATGTGTGTGTGTTTATAGTTCTCTGTCCTTCATCAAGGTTAGTTTTTGATTGGCTGGAAATCACAGGGGTTTTGGGGAGACGAGAGATTGAAAAGAACGGAAAAGGAAATGTTTGAAAAGTGGATAAAAGGGCTACAAAAACAAATAAATGGAGAATGAAGGGTAGAAAATAAAGGAGAGGAAGAATATCAGGCCGAAGAGTATGAGATCTCTTACAGTGTGCAGGTGTGTTCATGCTTTTGTGGGCGTGGCCTGATTAGTTTAATGGGATTTTTAGTTGCAATATATTACTTCAAAAACGCAAACGATTTCAAAGAAACACAAATGAACGAATCCACTGCTCAGTCTGAAAACAGTTTGTTTGTTAAACTAAATGCTTTCAGCTTTGTTTCTTGCTACGAGTTTTTTTTTCAAGCCCTCATTTTTTTCGTCATAACGTCTCTATGCATGTGTTATAAATGATTGAAGGAACCACCGCAGTATTGTGTTGATGTTGTGGTTGCAGATGAGGCCGAACCTCACGTATCGTAATCGCCACCATTTACGCTTTCTCCAAACTCTTACCATTTTCAGATTACATGTGATCATCATTACTCCAAAGTTATAAACGTTTCGTCACGTTTTCTTCTCCCGTGGCGAGGCGAGACCAGATTCGGCTCCCTCCTGTGGCTGTAGCCAGCACTTCCTGTGGCTTTCTGCAGGCTACGGCCGAGATTGACAGATCCAGCGCGCTAATGAGCTGCATAACATAACAACCAAAACTTCAGCAGATCTCATCTCCATGTCCATGTCCATGTGATAACCAAACCTGGTGTAACGAGTCTTTCCTTTCCGAGCCTTTCTTTTCCTTTCCTTTCCATTTCTTTCCTTCCTTTCCTTCATTTCCTTCCTTTCCTTTTCCTTCCTTTCCTTTCTTTCTTTTCTTTCTTTCTTTCTTTCTTTCTTTCTTTCTTTCTTTCTTTCTTTCTTTCTTTCTTTCTTTCTTTCTTTCTTTCTTTCTTTCTTTCTCTCTCTCTCTCTCTCTCTCTCTCTCTCTTTCCCTTCCTTCCTTACTTCCTTCCTTCCCTTCCTATTTTAAAAACAATGCCTTGAAAAAAGTTCATAACTTTTTCGTTTATAACCCAAACTCTGTCCTCGTCCTTTTATCTGGCGATGAACGAGTGAACGAAGAAATGAATTCAGAGTCAGAGGACAGAAAACTGAGATGCCAACGTCTGCCATTGTGGGTATTTGTGTGACTGGCGCTTCTTGGGCAAGGAGACACGGAGGGAAAGAGGAGAAGGCAGGGTCCCCTCCCTCCTTTCATTCATCCACCCTCTATCCCTCCATCCCTCTATCCTCGACACCCAAATGGATTGTCATATCAGATTTAGGTGTATAGGTTATTACACCCTTGGGCTCCGGTTTCCAGTCCTGTCGTCTGGATCGGCCAGATTGGGTTCCAGTTATTTCTTTCCCTGCATCCCTCTCTCCCTCCCTTTCTCCTAAAGTAATCCTGTCTTTCCCTCTAACTTTCAGTCTCCGTGTCATGTAGACAGTTTCAATGGCCACCAAAGACGAAGCATCTCCCTAAAATGAAACTCGAGTTCCATGAGCTGCCAAACAAATCCATATCAAAATACCTCAATTTCTTCTTCGGCATCTTCGTTTGGTCATCCTGTGAGCTTTTGTGATATATTGTGATAATTTTTCCGAAAGGTTTGTGTGGTTGTGCATAAAACCCGACCATGTTTCCAAACAAAGGAGATGATGATGGAGCCTTTGAGGTGCAGGTGGAATTTTAGCCCAGCCAACCACCTTTCCACTTCCTGAACATGTAGAGAATCTCCTGCTTTCACAGGAAGATGTGATTTTGTAGATGTTTGCCAATCTAGTTGTTTACAAAGCTGGTCAAGGTCTTGGTGTTCCACTAGGAACTTTCTGAAACTCAGAAAACAGACCTCAAGCTTGCAGGTTCTTTGAAGTGCAGACCCCAGCAGGCACGGAAACAAGCCACAGGGTCCTTTGATTTTACTGTTAGATACAAAAGATAATGAATAGTTTGAGAAACACAGCTTTAGTTTTTTTTTCTTTTTTCATTCATAAAAGTGATCAAGATTTTTTTGCTTTCATAGTTTGAGCAGCATTTAACAGTCAGCTTTCACACCAACAAACTCTCGGTCAAGAGAATTCAAGAGAGATCTTTATCCTCATCCTAATCCTCACCCTTAACCTCAATCTTCCTCCCATCCTTAGCCTCATTCTCTTTCTTTTTCTTCATTCTTCAGAATGAAGATAAGGATAAGGATGGGAATGAAGATAAGAATATCAAAGATAAGGATATCTCTTTATTCCCATTCTTAACCTCATCTTCATTCTTATGCTCATCCTCATCCCAATTCCCCTCCTAATCCTCATTTCCATTATCATTATCATTCTCATCCTAATCCTCATCCACCTTCACATCCTAATCTTTATCCCCATTCTCATTCTAATTCTCATTCTAATCCTAATCATCATCCCCATTCTCATCCTCATCCTCATCCTCATCCCTATTCTCATCCTAATCATCATCCCCATTCTCATCCTCATCCTTATCCTATTCTCATCCTAATCATCATCCCCATTTTCATCCTCATTCTCATCCCCATTCTCATCCTCATCCTTATCCCTATTCTCATCCTAATCATCATCCCCATTTTCATCCTCATTCTCATCCCCATTCTCATCCTCATCCTTATCCCTATTCTCATCTAATCATCATCCCCATTTTCATCCTCATTCTCATCCCCATTCTCATCCTCATCCTTATCCCTATTCTCATCCTAATCATCATCCCCATTCTCATCCTCATTCTTATCCTCATTCTCATCCTCATTCTCATCCTAATCATCATCCCCATTCTCATCCTCATCCCTATTCTCATCCTAATCCTCATCCCCATTCTCATCCTCATTCTTATCCCTATTCTAATCCTAATCCTCATCCGCATTTTGATCCCTATTATCATTCTAATTCTCATTCTCATTTCAATCCTCATACCCATTCTAATTCTCATCCCTATTCTAAATCTAATCCTCATCCCCATTCTCATTCTAATCCTCATTCTCATCCTAATCCTCATCCCCATTTTTATTCTCATCCCAATCCTCATCCCTATTCTCATTCTAATCCTCATCTTCATTCTCATGCTCATCCTCTTCTTTAACCTTATCCTAATTTTTATCTTAATCCTTATTCCAATTTTCACCTTCATCCTTATCCTGATTCTCATCCTAATCCTTATCCTAATTTTCAGCCTTATCCTCACCCATATCCTCAACTTTTATCCTCACCCTTATCCTTAACCTCCCCTCATCCTAATCCTTATCCTCATCATTCTCATCCTTACTCTGATTCTAATCTTTATCCTAATGTGTATCCTTATCCTCATCCTTATCCTCATCCTCATCCTCACCTCATCCTAATCCTTATCCTAATATTCATTCTTATTCTCATCCTCATTTTTCTCCACATTCTTATCCTTCTCTTCTCTTCTCTTCTCTTCTCTTCTCTTCTCTTCTCTTCTCTTCTCTTCTCTTCTCTCTTTTCATTTTCATTTTCATTTTCATTTTCTTTCTTACCTAAATCATCATTAAATCATAAATACATCATGGCTAAATCATGGTGATTAAACTGTGCTGAGATACAGAAGACAGATGAGGTGATGACGGATTATCCTTCTCCTAACGCTCTGATAAATCATCAGGTTCTTCACCACTCTCACATCCGAATAAACATCAAAAACCTTATCACTTCATTCACTCCATTTCATTTGTTCATCGCACATTCCACTTGTCCTTCCCACTTTCCTTCCCTTTCTTTATCCTTCCCTTTCTTTTCCTTCTTCATCCTTTCCTTTCCTTCAGTATTTTTCTTTGGTTTCCTGCTTTTCCCCCCATTCCCTCCTGCTCTTATTTTTCCTATTTCCTTTCCTTTTTGTTTATTTTTCCTTCCATCCTTCCTTCCTTCCTTCCTTCCTTCCTTCCTTCCTTCCTTCCTTCCTTCTAATCCTTTTCTTCCTTCCTTCTAATCCTTTTCTTCCTTCCTTCTTTCATTGTAATCCTTCTAATCCCTTCCTTCCTTCCTTCCTTCCTTCCTTCCTTCCTTCCTTCCTTCCTCCCTCCTCCCTCCTCCCTCCTCCTTTCCTTCTAATCCTTTCCTTCCTTCCTTCTAATCCTTTCCTTCCTTCCTTCTTTTGTTCTAATCCTTCTAATCCTTTCCTTCCTTCCATCTTTTGTTCTAAACCTTCTAATCCTTTCCTTCCTTCCTTCCTTCCTTCCTTCCTTCCTTCCTTCCTTCCTTCCTTCCTTCTAATCCTTTCCTTCCTTCCTTCCTTCCTTCCTTCCTTCCTTCCCTCCGCCCTCCCTTTTATTCTTCCTTTATCTTCTCATTCTAATCTTTTTCCTTTTATGCAATTTTTAATTGAATTTCTTTGTCTTTCTTTTCTTTTTTTCTTACTAGCCTTCATCAGTACTCTTTCTCTTTTTCATAATCGTTTTACTTCATTGTCTTCAGATGCTTTCTCCTTAAAATTTTTGTACAAATGTTTGTTCTCTATTTTTTCCTGCCTTACATTTCATCTCTCCGTCGTACTTTTATTCCCTCAGTTTCTTTAAATCCATGTTATATCTGTATTATTAAAGCACTTCAGCTCTTTTTTCCGATTTTTTTCCTCTTTTTCTTTCTTCTTGTCTTCGCTCTTATTTTCTCACTTGCTCGTTTTCTCGCTCCATGATGAAGGTTAAGCGGGTCATAAGGAGGCGTGTCACTCGAGCTGTGTGTCTTAGGGGGCGTGTCTAGTTGTCATCTTGTCTCCGTTGCCACGGTGCTAATTCATGACGAGCAGCAGTGGTGCATAGTGTCTAAAAAAAAAAAAAAAGAAAGAAAGAAAGAAAAGAGCGCTGTTTGGTGCCGAGCTCCAGGCTGGAAATTAGAGATGGTGTGCAGCACACGTTCTCCAGGTTCTCCTGCTCTCATTAACAGCTCGTTAACAGCTCATTAATGGCCTCTGTAGCGTCTCAGTGGGTGTGTCTGAGCACAGAGATGTGGCTTTGAATGTTCGCTCTCTTCTCCCACAGTCACCTTCTGGTGCACAGCTTTGCCGTGTGTGTGTGTGTGTGTGTGTGTGTGTGTGTGTGTGTGTGTGTGTGTGTGTGTGTGTGTACACGCAGTTTTTGAGATGACCTGCATGACATTTTCATCGTCCGCTCATTTGCTTTTTGTCCTTTTCTTTTCTGTTTCTTCCAGCTTCATCTTGCTCTTTTCCTGCCCCCCCTTTCCTGTTTCTTCCACCTTTATTCTGCTCTTTTCTTTTCTTTTCTTTGTTTCTTCCTGCTCCTTCCTGTTTCTGTTTTTTCCTGCTCTTTCCTGTTTCTTCCTGCTCCTTCCTGTTTTTTTCTTCCTGCTCCATCCTCCTTTTCCTGTTTCTTTGTTTCTTCCTGCTCCATCCTGCTTCTTCTTGTTACTTCCTGCTCGTTCCTGTTCCTTTCTGTTCTTTCTTATTTCTTCCACCTCCTTTATTTGTTTCTTCCTGTTTCTTCCTGCTCCATCCTGCTTCTTCCTGCTCCTTTCTGCTCTTCTCTGCTCTTTCCTGCTTCTAATTGTTCCTTCCTGCTCGTTCCTGCTCCTTCCCGTTTGTTTCTTGTTCTTCTCTTCTTCTTCCTCCTTCTTCCTGCTCCATCCTGCTCTTTCCTGCTCCTTCTTGTACCTTCTTGTTCCTTCTTGCTCCTTCCTGCCCACACACACATTGGAAAACGGCCTGCACCAGTGTGTGATCTTGTGAAGTGAGAGGTTAGCTGTAAGAGCACCCGCTGTTTTGGCCGCCGCTTTTCTCCTTTGGAATATTAATGACTGTGTTGAAAGGCGCTTGGGATCATCGTACGCTCGCCCCCGGGACCTTACAGGACCTTACAGGACCTCCCAGTCCCCACACACACTGCCTTCATTACCACTTACACTTACACAGAGAGAGAGAGAGAGAGAGAGAGAGAGAGAGAGAGAGAGAGAGAGAGAAAGAAAGGTCACTTCATTAGCCAAGCTCTGCACCATCATTTACATACAATTACAGAGCATTCTTTGGAGTCTTTCTCTCTCTCTCTCTCTCTCTCTCGCTTTCACACACACACACACACACACACACACACACACACACACACACACACACACACGTGTCTCAGTCTCTCAGTACAAATGAAACCAGGATGCTTGGGTTAAAATTTTCTTCAACACAGAGCTGATTTTTATCTCTTGGTTGTGATTCAGTTTTTCTGAATTTTAAATGAATTAATTTAAAGGATTTAATTCTTTATTTTGAGTCATTTATAATATAAAGATGCACAAGAGTATGATGTTCTGATTATTAATGTCCCCAAACAGCAGGGGATATGAGCAGATAACACTTTTTATATTACAGTATATTTAAAATTGTAAAATGTATTTTTTATTTTATTATTTTGGTGTTTATTTTGTTTTACTTTATATGATTACCGATATACGACCATGTCTGAGATCGCATATATACATCATGCCTTTTCTCCATCTCTCTTTCTTTCTTTCTTTCTTTCTTTCTCTCTCTCTCTCTCTCTCTCTCTCTCTCTCTCTCTCTCTCTCTCTCTCTGCAGGGGGTTTGTGTATGACAGTAAACACAATCTGCAGATGCGAGGTCTGGTGGTGTTGTTGATGTCTAAAGCAGCAGGACGCAGCGGCTCGCCGTCTGACGCTCTACTACCCGACATGATCAGCGGCATTTACCCCAGGTCAGGGCACACGGGGCATTTAGACCAAACTCACTCCCTCATCTCCCAAAAAAACCTTCATTACATTCCTCTTCACCACCATCATCAACATCCACTCAGGAAATGTCCCAAACCACATACACTCCACATTATACACACTCACACACACTTCGCACTATACACAGGCACAGTGTGTGTGTGTGTGTGTGTGTGTGTGTGTGTGTGTCAGCTCTTTTCCTGTCTGTCTGTCTACCTGCCTCTCTTTCGGCCAGAGGTGTTTAAGAGCCTTCAGCTCTGGTCATTATTAACATGACTACACACACACACACACACACACACACACACACACACACACAGAGGTCATATGACTCAAAGGGGGCTTTAGGGAAAGATAGGTGTGTATTAAGCATCAGGCAGGTGTGTGTGTGTTGTGAGAGAGGAGCAAAACTTTGTGTGCGCACGTTGGGGAGTATGTGTGTGTATATATATGTATATATATATATATATGTATAAATATAAGAAAGAGAGCAGAGTGTGTGTGTGTATATATATATATAGAAAGAGAGCAGAGTGTGTGAGTTAGAGAAATATATAAGAAAGAGAGCAGAGTGTGTGTGAGTGAGAGAAATAACAAGAGGGGTGTGTGTGTGTGTGTGTGTGTGTGTGTGTGTGTGTGTGTGTGTGTGCGTATGCATGTAAGAGAGAGAGCGAGAGAGAGAAGAAGTGTGTGTAATGCATATGTGTGAGAGTAATAGAAAGAGAGCTGTGTGTATGTGAGAGGTGTGTGTATGCAAGAGAGATGAATGTGTGTATAAATGCAAAGAGAGAGAGAGTGTGTGTGTGTATGCATGCGAGAGATAGAGAGAGAGAGAGAGAGAGAGAGAGAGAGAGAGAGTGTGTGTGTGTGAGAGAGAAAGAAAGAGAGAGGAGAGTGTGTATAAGAGATAGGAGTGTGTGTGTATGTATGTGAGAGAGGAGGTGTGTATGTATGCGAGATAGAGTGAGAGAGGTGTGTGTTTTGTAAAGAGTGAGTGAGAGGAGGTGTGTATGAGAGAGAGAGAGAGGAGTGTGTGTGTGTTTGTGTATGCGAGAGAGAGAGAGAGAGAGAGAGAGAGGAGAGTGTGTGTATGTGAGAGAGAGTGAGAGAGGTGTGTGTGTGTGTGTGTGTGTGTGTGCAACAGAGATTGAGAAAGGAATGTGTGCGAGAGGATGAGGTGTGTGTGTGTGTGTGTGTGTGAGATATTTGCAATATTTTGTGCTGTCTATAGTTAGTAGTGACTGTGAGGGAGTTTTCATCTTGCGCTTTGTCCGGGGAAAAGATCAGCTGTACCTGCCTCACATCCGCTTATACACACACGCACACACACACACACACACACACACACCATCACTGATGCTGCCGTACTAAGACATTGTTTGGATGGTAGATGGCACAGTGTGACTTCTGACTAAGAAACACGTTACACATTCTGGCCTGTCTAAAGGCATGTGACTCTAAACAGGCCTCTGTGTGTGTGTGTGTGTGTGTGTGAGAGAATCTCTCTGCTTTAGTGCCAGCCAGTTACCAGAAGCGACTGTTTAATTTGGCAGTGTGTGCGTATGTGTGTGTTTTGCGCACGCTCTGAATGAACTCTTTCTCTCAGCCACTGTGGGACGAACACTCGCTCTCTCGCGCTCGTCTGCTCTTCTTCCTCCCTCTTTCTCACAGCCGCTCCACTGTTCTTAAAGTGTAGACAGGAAGTGACCTCGTTGTTCCGTCGCTGTGACATGGGCGTCATGGAAACGGGAATGAAGTAGTCTGTCTCGCCCCCAGTTCCTGTGTGTGTGTGTGTGTGTGTGTGTGTGTGTGTGTGTGTGTGTGTGTGTCAGGTGTGGAGGTCAACGCACATACACATCTCACTCTGTGAGATCGTTAGAGGTCTGTGTGTGTGTGTGTGTCTCTCTGTGTGTGTCTCTGTGTGTGTGTGTGTGTGTGTGTGTGTGTGTGTGTGTGTGTTGATTGATGGAGCGGTCGGCTGTTCTCCGCCCACTTGACACAAGACATTTGTAAAACGTCTTCTGCTTCGCCACTGCTCTGTGTGTGTGTGTGTGTGTGTGTGTGTGTGTGTGTGTGTGTGTGTGTGTGTGTGTGTGTGTGCGTGTGTAAGAGAAAAGAAAACGAGAGAGAGAATCTGTGTGTGTGCGCTTGTGTGAGAGACAGATGGTTCTGCTCATTAGTAGAAGAAAATGAGAAATCTCTAAAACACTCCATTATTCTCATTCAGAATTTATTGATGATGAATATTTCGATGCAACAGCGAGACATTTCCAGTATCACCGTGCAACACAAGGGATCTCTAGAAACCTTTACCCAGCCTTATTTGTGTGTGTGTGTGTGTGTGTACGTAGCTTGGCTTAGTGTGTGTGTGTGTTATGCAAAATTCACACTGATGTTTGTTGGCACTTATACACCAAATATGCAGTTGCCTTTAGCCACGCTAACAAATCTCTATTAAAGGTCAAAAACGCTGACTCGTGAATTACATGTGTATATACACAGACCAGGCATAACATTGACATTATAACATTATGAGAGGTGAAGTGAATAACACTGATTACCTCTTCATCATTTCACTGGTTAGTGGGTGGGATTTATTAGGCAGCAAGTAAACATTTTGTCTTTAAAATGTATGTGTTAGAAGCAGGAAAAATGGGCAAGCGTGAGGATTTAAACGAGTTTGACAAATTGTGATGGCTAGACGTCTGGGTCAGAGCATCTCCAGAACTCCAGCTCTTGTGGGATGTTTCTGATCTGCAGTGGTCAGCATCTATCAAAAGTGGTCCAAAGAAGGAACAGTGGTGAACCGGCGACATGGGCGGCTGAGGCTCATTGATGCACGTGGAGAGTGAAGGCTGCCCCGAGTGGTCCTCATAAACAGGTCCTCATAATGTTATGTCTGATCAGTGTATAAGCGCAGTGGCTTATCGACAGTCACATGAACCGAAGTCAGTCTTTATAGGTTAGACTGTTTATAGAATGTTTTTTTTGTTTGTTTTTTTTACAAAACGCCCCTGCGAACGAATTTCCGACCGAACGAATCGCATGAGGTGAAGTGAGATTAAGCGCAATCTCTCGTGCCTCCTTTTCACATCCGTTTTATTTCCTCAGCGGACTCGAATCACGATCAGATAACAGCGCAGGAGTATTACCTGACCCAAAAACAGTGCACCATAACGTAGTAATATAGTACCATAACGAGGATGGGGGAGGCGACCCCTGTTTAGGTGCATGCTGAGATTTTTTAATTGCATGTTCCTCCTGTGTGGACAAAATCTTTACATGAGGAGTGGTCAGATATGTTACACTAGGTTACCGCGTGTGTGTGTGTGCGTGTGTGTGCAGCACGAGTTAAATCTGCAGAGCAAATAGAGCGCGTGGAGAAAGTGGGCGTGTCCGGGGGTGGAACCTCTCATCTCTGTGGCATGAGTTGCCGGGCAACTGAGTCTCAAAGCTATTTATATTCTCCTCTCGGCTCCGCCCACTGACTCCAGTGCACACTCGGGAAGCACAGAGGAGCGTCGAGGTGGAAAATGGGATTTAGATTTGCTTTCTGCTGTTCATTTTAGCGCACAAGATTTGCTGGACGAGTTTGAACCGATCAGACGTGGCCTGGATTTCCACGCGCGCAAAGTCAGAATCCTGTCGAATGGATTCTAATGTCCGTGAAGGAGGCGTGGCCTCTGTGCTTGTCAGTCGAAGAGGCGTGGCCTCTGTGCTTGTCAGTCGAAGAGGCGTGGCCTCTGTGCTTGTTAATTGAAAAAGGCGTGGCCTATGTGCTTGACAATTAAAGAGGGTGTGGCCTTTTTGGTCCTAGGGAAGGTGAACAAGTCTTCTAGGCCTCTGTGCTTGTTGGCCACATTGAAGGAGGCGTGGCCTTTGTGCTTCTTAGTTTCAGTAAAAAAGGTGTGGCCTCTATGGCTGTGAGTCTCTTATAAGGAGGTGTGGCCCCATTGTGTGTCAGTTTTTTTAAAAGGAGGTGTGGCCCCTGTGGCTGTTAGGTTCTTATAAAGGGGTGTGGCTTCTGTGGCTATAAGTTTCTGATGAGGGGGTGTGTCTTTTATGGCTATCACTCCTTGTGAAGGTCTAATTCCCACCTTTGAAAGTGTGAATGCCAAATAGAGTAAAGTCTTGTATATTTTTCATAGCCTAAGAAAGATTTAAACTTGATTGCAACCTAAATATTGTGCTAGACTTCATAAATGTGAAGAGGCACGCTGTCTCTACTCTGTGTTTAATTCCCAAGAATTAAGGTGAAGTTACAAAGAAATGATTTGAACGTCCTCCTAGCGATGGTGCGTTTGGCGTCTCGCTTGTAAAAATGTGTGCTAAAAATAACTCCAGAGGTACTTTGATAACAAGTGCCACGAACAATAGATGTGATTGAAGAGAAATCCGTCTTTAAAAACAACTGAGAAATAAAAAGCATCTGATGATAAATAAGCATCCAAACACATAATGTGTAATTACTAGCAGACGTTCGAAGGCAGCGACATGGTCATCAGAGGGCTGATTACGGCACAAGAGGACGACGTCTGACCCCGAGAGGGACAAAAATATGGAGGAATGGCGTGGCGATGAAGAGACTCTGATGTTGTCTAATGGGAATTATTACCGTGCACACACACTCTCACGCACACACACACACACCCCTATGACCTCTGCTTAGGTTCATTATGATCCAGTGTTTCTCCAGCATTCTCCAGGAAAATAAAACCCAACAATGTATGTAAAAAAATATTCATAACAAGACAAATCAACAGTTTCGAACAGACTCGTATCATCTCATGTATGTTAATTCGCCACAAAGTTTTTGACAAGGATTTTTTTTGCATTTCTTTTTTTTTTAACCATCCGACCAATCAGGGTGTAGTACAAAAGGCATGTGACTCAGCAGACAATTGTTCATCCTTGTGCCCTGTGAAAAGCAGTTTGTTTTACTTGCTTGGAAAACCAGAGAAAAAGTAGCCCTCCATTCCTATTTGGAAAGTCGAGTAGTTGGTGACCTCAAATCCCGGGTTCAGGGTATATTATCATATAAACATGGCTTAAATTGACCCTAGTGTAGCTTTAGTAAATAATTTCTCTTTCCTCTCTCTTTCCATCAGTCAGCGTAGCCTGGCCGAGATCACTGAGCTGATCCACACGGCGTTCCTGGTGCATCGTGGGATCGTAAATTTGAAGGAGTGGACGTTCTCCGATGGCCCGCTCAAGGACATGCAGTTCGGGAACAAGATGGCCGTCCTGAGCGGTGACTTCCTGTTGGCCAATGCGTGCACGGGATTGGCTCAGCTCAACAACACCAAGGTACATCCCCCTGAGTTAATTAGATCATCATAGCTTCAGTCAGTAGCTGGGTAATGGACGGCGTCAGTGTTTCAGTGTCGCTTAGCAACAAGTGTTCACACACTTTTCTTCTTATTACGCAGAAAATGTAGCAGACTTCATGACTTTGCTCTGTCTGTGCCCTCGTCTGCTGTACCCCAGCAGCATATGTCTATGTCTTCTCACACGCACGCGCACACACACACACGATTACTGTCCATTATTATTGTCACATGGTGTGGCCTCAGTACCTGTCAGTCACAATAAAGGAGGTGTGGCCTCTGTACCTGTCAGTCACGATAGAGGAGGTGTGGCCTCTGTACCCATCAGTCAGTGTGGAGCAGGTGTGGCCTCTGTACCGGTCAGTCACTATAGCGGAGGTGTGGCCTCTGTACCTGTCAGTCACGATAGAGAAGGTGAGGCCTCTGTACCTGTCAGTCAGGGTGGATCAGGTGTGGCCTCTGTACTTGTCAGTCAGGGTGGAGCAGGTGTGGCCTCTGTACTTTTCAGTCAGGGTGGAGCAGGTGTGGCCTCTGTACCTGTCAGTCATGATAGAGGAGGTGTGGCCTCTGTACCTGTCAGTCACGATAAAGGAGGTGAAGCCTCTGTACCTGTCAGTCAGGGTGGAGCAGGTGTGGCCTCTGTACCTGTCAGTCACGATAGAAGGTGAGGCCTCTGTACCTGTCAGTCAGGGTGGATCAGGTGTGGCCTCTGTACCTGTCAGTCACGATAGAGAAGGTGAGGCCTCTGTACCTGTCAGTCACGATAGAGCAGGTGTGGCCTCTGTACTTGTCAGTCAGGGTGGAGCAGGTGTGGCCTCTGTACTTTTCAGTCAGGGTGGAGCAGGTGTGGCCTCTGTACCTGTCAGTCATGATAGAGGAGTTGTGGCCTCTGTACCTGTCAGTCAATGTGGAGCAGGTGTGGCATCTGTGGCAGTCAAAAGGCCCTTTGCTTCTCTGACATACACACACACACACACACACATACACACACACACACAAACACACACACATAGAAGGTGGGACACTGACAGATTCTGTCATCAAGTGTAGCAGTGGCAAGTGTGCAGATGGAAATACACACATGCGCGCACACACACACACACACACACACACACTCTCTCTCTCTCTCTCTCTCTCTCTCTCACACACACACACACACACACACACACACACACACACACACACACAGATAAATGAGAAGAGTTAGTCTTAGGTCACTGCGGTGTCTCGTCCGCAGAGGGAAGCACTGTCGGACTTATAGAATTCAAACTCTGTGTGTAGGTGTGTGTGTAAGAGAGGTCAGGGAAGGTTGCAGTCGACTCTTCTGTAGCGCAAAACAGATCATTGGCATTTATTGGTTTTCATTGGATAAACAACACTTACTGCTGTGTGTGTGTGTGTGTGTGTGTGTGTGTGTGTGTGTGTGTGTGTGTGTGTGTGTGAGAGAGAGAGAGACTGATTTAATCAACAAATCAATACCACACACAGAGAATGTCAAACTAGTGTAGAAGCACCAAACATCTCCAACATGACGCTGTGTGTTCTGGAGAATTGAATCCGGTCTCTCAGATAAATAAAATATTTCTGTTCATTTAAAACATCTGCAGGTGAACAAAACAGTGTGTGCAAAAGTTTACACCCCCCAACGATTCCTGAGTGGAAATTTTCCTTATTTATATTATTATATTTATTATTTCGTTTTCTTTTTTCTAACATCTTTTACTTGTTCCACTAATCCCGATCCAATACACAGAAAGGGAAGGTTGTCGACAAATACCATCAAATCCGTCATAGCTAAGAGGATATGGGTCACATACAATGTAAACGTGGTTGTACATGAACACAAAAACATTGTCATTAGTGAACATGTAGGTTTAGCATTTATCAAAGGGTTTTGACATTTTTTATTTATTTATTTATTTTTAAATACGGTCAATCGATGATCGTTTTCAAGTTTGTTTTGGAAAATGGGAAAGGTTTTGTCCTTTTTACATTTTTTTTTTTTTTTACAAATTTTGATAATTTATTCTAAGTGTTACACAGCGCCCCCTGCTGGTGCAGGACGGAAACTCGGGCAATACAATCTTTAGTGACTACAAGTTTAAATAAACTGTTGTTATTATATAAAACTCACAGTTTCCATCTATCAGTCAGGAGTTGGCTTTGGGTAAAGTGTGTCCTATTTTCTGGCCGCAGAAACACAGCTGCCTTTCAAGGGCCTTTCATGGGAACAAATTCCGATTTGGAAAACTCGTAATTCCGTTGTGGAATTGTTTTTTTTTTTTTTGTCTGATGTAAAATGGTTTATTTGAATGTGCTTCCCTATTATACTACACACAAACACACACGTTTATAAATAAGTGTGAGTAAAGATCACAGCTGTGTTCCTGGTGTGTAACCCAACCTGTCATTCAGTCGTCCACTGAAGAGATCAAAGAGCACCAAACGAATGATTGACATCAGATAAAAAATGGGTTTGGGCTTCACTGATAAAAATGGTGAATGTGTTAAATAATGTGTTTGAAATTATTTTGGGAGTGTTGTTTTTGTATGTATAAAATGTAGTTGTTGAGGGGAACTATATCCTTTGCTCCAAGATAAATGTAACTAAAAATGGACTAAGCGAAGAGCACACTTTTAAAGACCAGCTACCTTCTTCCGTCCTGCATACAGCACCAAACACCAACATATATGAGGTGGTATCAAAAAGTTTTGAGTCTAATGGTGTAACTGGTGCTATTCTTTAACAAGCTCAACCCCTAAAAATGTCGAAACCTTCCGGCAACTTGTGCATTATGATCGTCAGGGAACAATCCCCATGATCTCACTTCCACACCCACCTACTGGCCAGATTTGGCTCCTGCAGACTTTGCCTTCTTCCCAAAGATGAAAGCACAAAGGTCGCTGGTTTTGACACCATTGCTGAGATCCAGTGAGAATAGCAGAAGGTGCTTAACAGGCTTCGAAAAGAAGACTTCCAGAACAGAGGAATGCTGGGAGTGATGTATTGCTGAAGGTGTGTAAACATAGATTAATAAAGTACTTTCCTGTAAACTACCGTATTTTTCGGACTATAAGCCGCTACATGGGAGAGCTCACTAACTCCAGTTGCAACAGAAATCATAGAAGCACAGACAGGTTTCCAAAACTTGTGCTTTTTTATTTTTCTTGGCAACAGCGTTATGGGTTAGTCAAAGAAACTTAGAAATGAGCATCAGAAAATAATAAGGACATATTCCTCGGTCTTGCACACATGCAGTAATATCGGAAAAATGCAGTGCCAGGCTATTCCTAAAATACCGCTATGCTCCCAAACAAAGCGCAACATATTTCACCCGTTACACCGTGTGTAACGTGTCTTTCGTTAAAGCCTCTGTAAAGTACATTAGTTTCAGTGTAGACGGCTTAAACACAGGTGCGGCTTATTCATGTTTAAAATAAAAAATATTTGTAAAATTCAGTGGGGCTTATAGTCCGGAAATTACGGTAGTTTTGAAACCTTTTTAAAACCATCTTGTACCAAGGTTCTCTGGTATCAAACAGCAACATTCTGAGCTCATTAAACATCAGTTCTCTCTGAAACACCAACATTATCTGGGCATCAAACACCAGAAGTTCAACATCAGACAATAGTTTTTACCTGAAAGAGACAAATGTCAAATTTCCCATCCTTCATGGCTTTAAAATCAGACCCCAATGTTCCCAGGACACACACAAGGAATGTTCTCCATCATGTACATCAACACCATCAGACACATGGACAGCGACAAACGTCGTTTTTCATTCAACAAACACAAAGTTCTCAAGGCCAAAAAAAACAACCATCACAGGCATTAACGCTATTCTCTGATCATTCAACTCCGACATTTTCTGGGCATTAGACCTAAACCTTCTGCTGCCAACAGAAGCTCTCTCAACCCACACTGACCTTTTCCACCAACTTCCCTACAAAACACCAACGTTTCAGTGTTTCCATTTCCTCGTCACGCTCTGCAGAACCGATGAGAATCAGTGCGAATATGCAGAACGTTCTCGAAACTTTCTTCTCCAACACAACTCTCGGGTTTGTCGTTGCTTGTTTGTTTTGTGCGCCCTCGGCAGGAAGAGCGCCGTAGCTTAAACGAGGCTTAGCGCTCTTAGCGTTCGCTGTAACGTTACGGTTAGCGCTAGGCCATTAGCGGCGCAAATCAGTGAAGCTAGCGATGCAGCTGAGTGCTTTTTTCATCCGCTGAGTGATCTGTGATGTGTACTATGTGGCCTTGAGTGGGTTCCTGGCTTGGTGTGTGTGTGTGTGTGTGTGTTTGCGCGAGTGTGTGAGTGGGATCCTGGCTCGGCACAAGCATAAACGGTAAGGTGATCCGGACGAGGTCGGCTCCTCTTTCCTCCCTCACAGACCTGTCGGCGAAACGCGACACCGACTGGATTTGGGAATGAGACGAGGCCGAGGGAGGAGGGCTTATCTGATACTTTCCGAAAAAAGCCCCCTTCACGTTGCACACACACGCGCACACACATATTAGCTTCTCCCCTGTACTGAGCGTTCGAGGCAGCACATCTGGTAACACTGTAGGAGCATTGTCCTTTTCGAGCTCTGGGTGAAGGAGTCGGATTGCCTCAATATTTCCTCAAGGATCCGGTTACCTAAAGGGCACAGACGGAGAGAGAGATGAAAGTTAGAGAGTAAGGAAAAGTAAAGGAGTAAAAAGAGCCAAAGAAACAGAGCTATGTAACTAAATATGAATATGAAGAAAAAAAAGGACAAGTGTCTGGACATAATGATCCACCGCTGTCGTCTCCCCCCCAACCCAACCAAGATGTTTCACAGATGAGTCTTTTAGAAACGGCGGGAAAGTCTGATTTAAAAAGAAAAATCGGAGGAAAGGAAAGCAAGAGACGGAGGGATAGGGGTAAAATGGATACATTTGAAAGGATTGTTGATGGTTTGGCTTGGGAAGGCTTTCGGCAGACGCCCTTGTCCGGAGCAACTTACGATTGAGCAGGTGAGGGTTTAGGGCCTTGCTCAAGGGCCCAGGAGCTGTTTGACAACTTGGTGGTGCTGGGATTTGAACTTATAACCTTTCGAGTCAGGAGATTGCCACACTGATGTTCTGCAACAAACAACTTTCCCATCAGACCCACCACCGATCTTCATCCACCATCGTTCTTTTTTTTCTACAGATGAACTCTGTCCAACACGGTTGTCTGTTCCAGTTCCACCGGACCAACGTCAGCATTCCTTGTGACGCACCACAACCGTTTTCCATCCAGCTTTTTCTAACCCAGCAAACACACACTTGTGTTCTCCAACATCAACAGCGCACCGGTTTAATCCATCCTATGCTAACATTTTTTGGCGTACGCCTTCAACAGGTTCACACTGAATTTCTTGAACAAACATCCCATGGAATATGAAGGAAAGCGGAGCACAGAGCGCATACAGATTTACACGCTCATTCACAAATAAGTGCAGCTTAGAGTCACCGGTGAGTCATCGAATGATTTTTTGGGATGTTTGAGGGAAAATGGAGAACCAGGAGGAAACCTACGCAGACGTGTACATTTACGCCACTTAGAAGACGCCCTTATCCAGAGCGACTTACAATCCGCTCATTCATACCACTAAGCCGTTTAGGGTTAAGGGCCTTGCGCAAGGGCCCAACACTGGCAGTTTAGTGGTGGTGGGATTTTAACTCACAACCTTCTAAACCGAAGTCCAACATATTAACCACAAGATCAAATTGATAATCCTAGCACAATGTTGTTCAAAGAGCACCAAATACAAAGAGTACACCGGAGTGTTCATGGCAACATGTTCCACATGTTCTCCAACATGTCATTCATTCATCACTCACACCATTCTTCAACAGTTTCTTTAAAAAGATACTTTAGCAATCATATTACCTAAGCAAACATCCTGATGGTTTACTCAGAAAACATGCGTCATCGATTTCCTCAGCAGCATAACACAGCCGATTTCCTCAGCCAGCAGACATCAACGTATCGCCATACTCTGGATTTTCTCAGCCAGTATACCATACGTTGACGGTTTCCTCCTAAATTAATGTTCTCCATCATATTTCTTTACTCTTAAATGGATTAGTGTAAGCACAAGTCACCAGTGTTCTACAGATGTTTACTTCACATCTCCGGACACCATCTCTCAAAACTGTGACAAATGCCTCATGTGCAAGTGTGTGAGTTTGGAGCAACAGAATGAGGAAGTGTTCAGCAGTCCGGCAGTGCTTGATTACGGAGATGTCCCCTAGTTGGCTTCTGCAAGAGCTGCATTAGGTGCGTTCTACCAGATGGAGACCCCGGGGCATACCCGGGACATGCTCGAGAGATTAGATCTCACATTTGGCTTAGGGACATCTTGGGATCACTTAGGAGTCTGGAATCTGTGGCTGGGGTAAGAGTAGTCTGAATGACCTTCTTAAACTGTTGCCTCTGTGGGCTCCATGAGGAGCAGAGGAAGTGTTTAACATTACTTCAAACGAAACTTTTCAAAATAGAGTAGTAGGTTGGATCGTACCTTCCATCAACTGATTAATCAACTGATTATTTTAAAAATGGATACTGGGTTAAAAAACCAAACATAACACTCCATGGAAAACTTTATTCCAAAAAAAGTACTGAATCATGAAAATGTGCTAAATGAAACAAATCGGAATATTTTAATTAATAAAAATAATTATGTAATTAATAAAATATTAATTAATATAATATAGCGCTCTCCGTGCAATGCGCAGTGTGAAAACAAACAGCACGTGGCACCAGTGTTTTGCCTCTAGAGGCCGCTCTCATAATTACAGCAGATCAGATCGTATGGATTTTAGCCATCAGTTCCAGCAATCAACTAACTGTGGCAGTTAATCAGCAAAACCGATGAATCGGTCGTCCTCTAACCCAGAGCTTGGAAATGAACGCATCACGCACAAGTACAGCAGTCAGGGGAATAAGTTTGGACCTTTTTAGGTATTGGAGGTCCTGTTAAAGTCAGACTTATTCGAAGTAGCAATTTTGTGTCTTGAAGGAGAGTCTGGAAAAATTTCGAAAAACATGTCCAACCTGAAGTGCATCAAGCAGGATGTTTACGAAAGCACCTGAAACGCAAGTAACTTGAGATTTTTTTTCCTTCACCAAATACGCTATTATGTATCAGTGATAGACATTCAGTCAGTGATGGTGGTGTGAAATGTAATATCAGCACACACGTAATTCCGAGTTAAGATATTGGATTCGGATTTTGAAATCGGATTTGTAAGACGAGAGTCCTTCCAACTCGCTGTCTTTCCCTTTGTGAACTTGGTGAAATGTCACAAATTTCATTTGGGGCCTTATAACACTTGTACACATTTATCTCTTTGTATGGTTTCGATTTCTTTCTCACTTTCTGTACTTTTTTAGACTTTTTCCAAGCTGTGAGTGTGTGTGTACAGTGCATCCAAAAGATTATTTACTTTTCCCACATTTTGCTATGTTACAGCTTTATTCCAAAATGGATTAAATTAATTATTTTCCTCAAAATTCTACAAACAATACCCCATAATGACAACATGAAAAAAGTGTGTTTGAAATCGTTGTAAATGGGAAAAATAAATAAAAATAAAATCACATGTACATAAGTTTTCACAGCCCTTTCCATGACACTTAAAATTGAGCTCAGGTGCATCATGTTTGCACTGATCATCCTTAAGGTGTTTCTGCAACTTGACTGGAGTCCATCTGTGGTATATTCAATTGATTGGACATACTTTGGAATGGCACACACCTGTCTATACGAGGTCCCACAGTTAACAGTGCATGTCGGAGTGTAAACCAAGCTGTGAAGTCCGAAGAATTGTCTGTAGACCTGAGACAGGCTTGTATTGAGGCACAGATTTGGGGAAGGGTACAGAAAAAATGTCTGCAGCATTGAAGGTCCCAATGAGCACAGCGGCCTTCATCATCCGTGAATGGGTAAGAGGAGGGAGGGGGCAGAAGGGCTTTAGTCAGGGAGGTGACCAAGAACCCAATGGTCACTCTGAAAGAGCTCCAGCGTTTCTCTGTGGATAGAGGAGAACCTTTCAGAGGAACAACCATCTCTGCAGCACTGCACCAATCAGGCCTGTATGGTAGAGTGGCCAGACGGAAGCCACTCCTTAGTAAAAGGCACATGACGGTCCACCTGGAGTTTGCCAAAAGGCACCTGAAGGACTCTCAGACCATGACAAACAAAGATTAAACTCTTTGGTCTGAATGCCAAGCATCATATCTGGAGGAATCCAGGCACTGCTCATCATCTGGCCAAATACCATCCCTACAGTGAAGCATGGTGGTGGCAGCATCATGCTGTGGGGATGCTTTTTAGCGGCAGGAACTGGGAGACTAGTCAGGATCGAGGCAAAGATGAATGCAGCAATGTACAGAGACATCATTAAAAACCTGTTCCAGCTTAAGAGGTTCTGTAAAGAAGAATGTGAGAAACAAAAATAGGTGTGGCAAGCTTGTAGCATCATACTCAAAAAGACGAGGCTTTAAATGGTGCCAATGGTGCTTCAACAAAGTACTGCGCCAAGGCAGTGAATACTTATGTACATGTGATTTAGATTTTTTAATACATTTGTAAAGATTTCAAACAAACTTGTTCATGTTGTCATTATGGGGTATTGTTTGTAGAATTATGAGGAAAATAATTTAATCAATTTTGGAATAAGGCTGTAACATAACAAAATGTGGAAACAGAGAATCCCTCAATTATTTGGACTCACTCTTTCAGTGTTTCCCTCACTGTATATCCCTAGTCTGATTAGAAACTACTCAGATGAGCAGGAATAATTCTTGGAACTTGTTTGCGTGCTGTTGAGTGTTTCTAGTGTTTTCAGCGGTGGGTTTTGTGTTGTAGGTGGTGGAGCTGATCTCCAGTGCAATTGGAGACTTGGTGCAGGGTGTCTATTATGAAAACTCCAACTCTACTGAGGTAAGACAAAGAAATGGACACTCGAGAGATTGAATTTTGTAAAAAAAAAAATAATAATAATAATAAATATTTTAAAAGTAATTTATAATAAGTTTATTTAGATCATTTATGTTTTAAAAAGTGCTATTTTTAAACATCTGGAGCTGTTAAATATTTGATCCGCTTTGGCGCCCCTATTGGGGGCATCAAAATAATATAGCTTTCCTCCTATTCTTTCACATTTGTATATGGTAAAAAAACGTATATAGTGAAAATAAACCCTATTATTATTATTGTTATTTTCTTCTTATTATTATTATTATTATTATTATTATTATTATTATTATTATTATGTTTGCAACAAGTAGCTATTGCACTAATAATAATAATAATAATAATAATAATAATAATAATAATAATGAATGTAATATTTTATGATATTTAACAGTGGAATGTAAATGCGACTGTAAACAAATTCAAAATATGTCTTAAATTAGAAATGTAAAGAATTCACAATTTAATATTATATATTATATTATATATTTAATATTATAAAGTTAAATTAAGTACAGAGTGTTACCACGACCAATATTTATAGTGTAACAGTATTCTAATCATTATTTCTGTATTATAACACAAGTAATATAGTATAATAAATATAATAATAATAATAGTCAGACTAGGGTTTATTTTTTAGTGAGTACTTGTGAGAATAATTATTTTTTTTATTATTAATATTATTATTGGATAGCTGATAGAAGTTTCTGTGTATGAAGTGCTTGAGATGGATTGAGATGGAATGAGTGAGAGAGCGAGAGAGAGAGAGTGAGAGAGATGGAGGGGTCGTGTTTCTTTTCACCCCTTTTAGCCGAGAAGATTCCGAGCAGGAGCACGAATCTCTTTCCTCCTCAAATCCGGCTCAGGTTACACACACACTCCTCCTGCAGTGTTTAGTGTTCAATCCCCATGTTTCAGCAGCCGAGGGTGGAACAGGTATTAAAAGCAGATGACTCGACCCAGAACACTCTCTCTCTATCGTTCTCTCTCTCTCTTTTTCTCTCGTTGTTTCACTCTGTCTCTCTCTCAGTGGCTGAGGAATGAGGACTTCTCTCAGGTTTCTTTATCTTTCTGAGGAAATTTAGTTTGGGGTTTTTTTGGAGTGCCTTTGAAGCTGTAGATCAGTGAGAGGATAAACATATAAAGCACATTATTATATAAAGCCCATATTCAGTTCTAAATAGAAATAAATCATGACTAGTATTTAAAACGTAATCTCATAACACAAAAAAATCGAAATATAATCAGATCCACAAGACATCCCGGACTTATAAATATCGTTATGCTGAAATATTTAGTTATATCATTGATTGGAATTATAATCATCTGTTGATCAAATTTGAGTCAAATTTAAGTATTTTAAAGGAAAAAAAAAGTTATTATAATAATTGTGATTTTTTGTTCTGAATTATGTGATAAAAACAATAACAAAAAATAAAATCACATTCAACTTTATTAATTCTTCAGTTTTTTATATATATAAAAAGTATTTTTTTTTTTTTGTTAGCAGGGAAAGCTTTCTGTGGCGTCATGGAAGGACCAGGTGTTCCTTTCCCATGGTGCATTGCTGGCCAAGAGCTGTCAGGCGGCAATGGAGTTGGCGAGACACAACACAGAGGCTCAGACTCTTGCTTACGAGTACGGAAAACACCTCGCTTTCGCACACAAGGTGAGGACGCAGTGGCAGCAAGCGTGTGTTCTGCTTCCCAGGTTAAATAAAACAATAAGAACGACGGAACAAACTTTATTTAATAAGTAAAATCAGTTGATGATCATGTTCGAGCTGTAAGAACAAATAAACTAAATTCAGAAAGGAAATTGTTTTATTATTTGCTGTCAGTTTGTAGTAATAAATCTCTGTATTCACATAGGAGTAAACTTTGAAAGGACAGGACAGAAATCAAGACATGAACAAAGGAGATTAAAAAGTGATGCTATAGAAAGATAAAAGAAATCAAACTCTAACTTGTCCTGAGGAAAATGTAACCGAGCGGTGCACTGGGGTTGACGACATCACATGATTTCACCCAGAAAACTCTCCCCAGTGTGTTGTGGTATGTCACGTGTTGCTGTAGTTTTGTGTTTCCGCATTTTTCAGTGGTGTATGAGCATGTGACGCTAATATATTACCCAGAAATCAACTCTCCCAACTGGGATTTGATGTGTCACATGCGCTTTGATGTAGGAATTTTACATAAATGGAGTGTGTCTTAAAACTATGGATGGATGAGTAATTAGCTGGAGAGATGGGTAGATAAATGGATGGATGATAGCTAGATGGATAAATAGAGGGATGGGTGGATGTATGTAGATGGTGATTAATGTATGAATGAAGGAAAGGATATGTAGATAGATGGATAAATTAATAAACGGATAGAATGATCAATGTATAAATAAATGGGTGGATGGATGGATGGAAAAATGGATGGCTGGATGAATGGATAAATTATTAGATGGATAGACTGAGGACTTAATGGATGGATAAATAGGTACATAGATGGATGGATAAATAGGTGGATGGATAAGGATAGACTGAGGAATAAGTGGATGGATGCATGGATGGATGGATGAGGTGACAAATGGATGAATGGAAGAAAAGATGAATGGATGGATGGCTGGATATATATGTGGATGGACAGATGAACAGACAGGTTGATGGATGGGTAGATGGGTGCATAAAAGATTTAACATAACTTGTGTGATTTCTTAGTTTTTTGTGTGTGTGTGTGTGTGTGTGTGTGTGTGTGTGTGTGTGTGTGTTCCATAGCTGAATTCGGACTTGCAGCCTTTCATGAAGAGCGGTTCGGGCCCGGCCGTGTTCTCTCTGGATTCGGCTCCTGTGGTTTTCCACCGGCTGATCGTCGGCCACGAGATCTGGACGCATCAGATGCATCAGGTATCACAGCACTGCGTAATCCTGCGTTCTGATTGGTCAGGAGCTGTTAAGTAATAATAACTAATAATGTATTATAAATGTTTGTGTAACGTTTACGGAAGGAGCCTCCAGTGTCAGTCAGAGCCGAAGCTGTATCTTGTGTTTTCTAGAAGAGTTTAGCGTTTATCAGCAAAAGCACAAATAGTCATGGAGTCATGTCTCTCTGTCTCTGTCGCTCTCTACAGGCCCAGAACTCCACGACACAGACCGATTTCTCAAAGGTGAGTGTCTCAGGTTTTACTCAACCCAGAGCAAAAGTTTACACCCCCTCAGAAGGGAATGAAATAAAGAAATCTTTTGCATTTTATTTCGAAGGTCTTTTTTACAATCATGAAACTAAACATAGACAAATATATAACTATACAGTCAGTATTTTTTTTTAAAAGAAGATTTTATTGTACAATTGTATAAAGAAAAATGAGCTTTTATAAACATCCTGGAAGATCTGCCAAAATTCCTCTGATACCATCACACTCGCTTCCTTTTGCATAGTCTGTAACAGCGTTCGTTCAGATAAAATACACCGTCAGTATGCTATATTATGTAAATTAAATCTGTATATCAGACCAAAAATAGATAAGGATGAAGGGAAAAGAAAAAAAAAACAGATAAAACCTTAATATTTATGGCAACGTCAGCAATGATGAATGATGTCATCGTCTGTGTGGACTTCATGAGCAACAGGATTTCTTGAAGAACTCTTTTATTAAATTTGGATGATTTAATTCTGTGTTGAGGTTTTTGGGAATGGAAAATGATGCATTCAAACACAACAAAAGGGGATACAAACTTCTGCACCTTACTGTAAAATGATCAAATATTAAGGATCTGAATGTTTGAATCCATTGATCTGAGAACTGCTGTTTATCGGTTCAATTGTTATGGAAACTCCATTCATGTGGTATTTACTGCATCTGTAATTCATTCTGCATTTATTAATTGCATCGTTAATTATTCATAATTATCCATTAATATTGATGTAATCATACAGTTAATCCGATGAACAACTCCGGTTCAAATGTCTAAAATTATTAAACGTTTAGGCGAAGAGAGATTTTGTGTGTGTGTGTGTGTGTGTGTGTGTGTGTGTGTGTGTGTGTGTGTGTGTGTGTGTGTATCCGTGGTCTCTGCTCTCTGTAACTGATAGTTTAGAAATTTGTTTTCCAAAGTCAGAGGGAGAAAGAAGAGAGAGAGAGAGAGAGAGAGAGAGAGAGAGGCAGAAGGTGGGATGAGAGAGTTACAGAGAGCTCAGGTCGCCATGGAAATGAGATACAGGAGGATCAATTGGCCAGTTTATTTGTAGAGGAGACAGAAAGACGTTGTGACAGCGACATCATGAGAGGGTCTCCTTCAACACACACACACTAAACCTTGCACATCCCACTTCACCTTGTTCTCTCTATCCTTGCTATCACACACACAGGTAAACTTCTACACACACTTGGAGGTGGGAAAGAGTTCACCAAAAATATTGAGACAGAATGAGAGAGAAAGTTAGACATAGGGTGAGAGATGGACCAAAATTGATCTCTCTTTTCTTTCTCTCTCTCTCTCTCTCTCTCTCTCTCTCTCTCTGCCATTTTTAACCCCAAGCAAAATAAGTACTCTTCAGCAAATTACATTTCTAAAATGCCTTCAGCAAGCCCAGAGCACAAATTAAGTGAGCGAGAGAGAGAGAGAGAGAGAGAGAGAGAGAGAGCACCTGACAGCAAGGATAGATAGACAGATCAGGACAGACAGATACACAGCATACACAGGGAGCAGGCAAACAAAAGAAAATAAATAGACAGACCTGACATACTCAGAAAGAAAACAAGACAAGCCTAGACTAGATCTGATGGTCCAGATGAAGCCTGACCACACCAGACAAAGAGGTACAGTAAGACTGAGACAGACAAATAAGATCAGACAGGACTGAGACAGGCCACACCAGACAGACAAATAAGACCAGACAGGACTGAGACAGGCCACACCAGACAGACAAATAAGACCAGACAAGACTGAGACATGCCACACTAAACAGAGAGGTAAGGCTAGACGAGACTCAGAGCGGCCACACCAGACAGAAAAAGCCAGACCACGAAAAATTGTGAAAAAGAGACAGACAACATAGATACATTTGAGAACAGCCAGACAAGACCAGCCAGACAAAACAAAAATCTGTCTGTTAAGACCTGACAATAAGAACAGGGAGACAGTTAAAGACATAGATATACCGGACAGATGAAACAGTCAGTCCAGACAAATGTAAAGTCGGCCCAGACTAGGTGTGTGTGTGTGTGTGTGTTAACATTGTGTCTCTGTGCTCTCTCCAGTTGTGGACTGGGATCAGATCTGGTGGGGGAGTGAAGCAGGCTGTTGATCTTTGCACTCAGCACGGAAACACAGCGCTGGAGGCCATCCGGCGTTTCCCTCCGTCCGAGGCTCGTTCAGCTCTCGAGAACATCGCCCGAGCCGTCACCAGGTTTTGACCCGATCGCATCAGGTCCATAGTCCGAGCTCCAGCCTCAACACCTCGTCACGTCAGCCGGTCTGAACGTCTGACACGTTTGAACTTTTTCTCCTTCTGTGGACTTCATCGACGGCTTAGAGGAACAACGGGACTCTGTAAAAAAAAAAACACCAGACGATTTTACGAGGATTTTTTTTTTATGCTTTACTTCAAAAAGCACTGAGGCGTCACCATGGCAACAGCTTTCATGTGACAAAACTCTCATCACAAACTGATCATGTGTTGCCTTGGTTACATGGCAATAAAAAGTGACCCCACCCATAAATCGTATTCCGGTTCTAGGTTACTGAACAGCATCATACACCTGTAATCTGTGTGTGTGTGTGTGTGTGTGGAGAATATGAGTGTGTTGTGACTAGGAGTTCCTTTGTGTGTGTATGCATAGCTACCTGTGTGTGTGTGTGTGTGTGTGTGTGTGTGTATGTGTGTGTGTGTGTGCCACTGACACTAATAATTAATGAGAGGTGTGTGTGTGTATGTGTGTGTGCATGTGCAGATGGGCAGGAAGTACTGTGGTATCGATCTGCTCGGCGCCAGGCTGGGTGGCCTGCGGTTTCCGCGGCGACCGCACCGGGACGCTCAGGGTGTGAAGCAGGACGGGTCACACGTATACACACACTTTCTCTCACTTTGTTGCTCTCTCTCTCTCGCTCTCTCTCAGGTCCCCTCTCATTCCTTAATCACTTTCTTTTCCTTCATTTTTTCTTTCATACGATCACTCTTTTTTTTGTTTTTCTCGCTTTCCTTCATTTTCTTTTCTTTTGACATCTCACTTTCTTGCTTTCCATCCCTTATTTATCCTCTTGCTTCTTTTCTTTTTTCTCACAGCCAGCCAATCAAAGACAAGGATTTTTACATGATCGCTGTGTCATGTGTCAATAATGTAACTGAAATGTTTAGTTTCAGTGTTAACTTTAGTCTTTAGTTAACTTTAAAGTCTCTTTCTTACAGAGTAAAGTGTGTGTGTGTGTGTGTGTGTGAGAGAGAGAGACAGCAGTCAGTATCACAGCTCTGTGTAATGTGAGCGCGTCTCTGTTTTTGCTTATAGAGATGAAGATTTTTGCGGTTTGGAAATTCGGCGACTCTTAAGCAGGCTGATAACAAAGCTGTGTGTGTGTGTGTGTGTGTGTGTGTGCACGCATGTGTGTGTAGGGACTTATGGGGCAGCAGCACCACCTTGGCTAAACTGTGTGTCATTGCAGCACACACACAATTGAAAATATTATAAAAAATGAAAGATGTAATATACAGTATGTAATATATATATATATATATATATATATATATATATATATATATATATATATATATATATATATATATATATATACAGTGCCCTCCACGATTATTGGCACCCTGTTTAAGATGTGGTCGTGGACTTCTAAAATTCTCCTTTTTTAAAACAACATAGAACCCAAATGCAAAAAAAGAGAAAAATCCAACCTTTTATTTAAGTACATTACTTTGGTGGTAAAAAAAACACACATTTAGGAAAAAAAAAACTTGAAATCATGTGTGCCACAATTATTGGCACCCTGATGTTAATACTTTGTACAACCTCCTTTTGCCAACAAGACAGCACTTAATCTCCTCCTATAACATTTCACAAGATTGGAGAACACAGAGAGAGGATTTTGACCATTCTTCTTTGCACAATCTTTCTAGATCATCCAGTGTCCTGGGTCCTCTCTTATGCACTCTTCTCTTTAGCTCGCCCACAGGTTTTCGATTGGGTTGAGGTCTGGGGACTGAGATGGCCATGGGAGGACCTTGAGTTTGTGACTGCTGAACCACTTTTGTGTAGATTTTGCCACATGTTTTGGATCATTATCCTGCTGAAAGACCCAATGACGACCCATCTTCAGCTTTCTGGCAGAGGCCATCAGGTTTTTATTTAAAATATCCTGGTACTTCAAAGCGTTCATAATGCCATGCACCCTAACAAGGTTCCCAGGGCCTTTGGAAGAGAAACAGGCCCACAGCATCACAGATCCTCCACCATACTTCACGGTGGGCATGAGGTGCTTTTCGGCATACTCATCTTTTGTTTTACGCCAGACCCACTTAGAGTGTTTGTTGCCAAAAAGCTCAATCTTAGTCTCATCTGACCAAAGCACACGATCCCAGTTGAAGTCCCAGTACCGCTTAGCAAACTCCAGGCGTTTACGTTTGTGAGTGTTAGTGAGAAAAGGCTTTTTCCTTGCATGCCTCCCAAACAGCTTGTTGGCATGTAGAGAGCGTCTGATGGTTGTTTTGGAGACTCTGTGACCCCAAGATGCCACTCTTTGATGCAATTCTGTGACGGTGAGCTTGGGAAATTTTTTTACTTCTCTTACCATCCTCCTCACTGTGCGTTGTGGCAAGATAAACTTGGGACCTCTTCCAGCCTTGTTTGTCACTGTTCCAGTTGTTTTAAACTTCTTAATGATTCCTCTGACTGTAGATACCGGCAAGTTAAGGCGGTGGCTATTTTCTTGTAGCCATTGCCTGACTTATGAAGGTCGACACACATCTGCCTTACTTGAATGGTGTGTTCTCTTGTCTTTGCCATGTTGACAAATGGGTAAGAGAATTAGGCCTCTGTGTCACGTCATATTTATACCCCAGGAAACAGGAAATCATGAATTACTAATTAAAAGTCCCTAGATACCCTGACCAACCTTAGCAACTACAGAAAATATATATAAAAAAAAACAATTAAATTTTTCAGAGGAATTGTTAGGGGTGCCAATAATTGTGGAACACATGATTTCAAGTTTTTTTTTTTCTAAATGTATGATTTTTTACCACCAAAGTTATGTACTTAAATGAAAGGTTGGATTTTCTCTTTTTGCATTTGGGTTCTATGTTGTTTTAAAAAAGGAGAATTTTTAGAAGTCCACGACCACATCTTAAACAGGGGTGCCAATAATTGTGGAGGGCACTGTGTATATATATATATATATATATATATATATATATATATATATATATATATATATATATATGTGTATATATATATATATATATATATATATATATATATATATATATATATATATATATATATATATATATGTGTGTATATATATATATATATATATATATATATATATATATATATATATATATATATATATATATATATATATATATATATATATATATACACATATATATATATATATATATATATATATATATATATATATATATATATATATATATACAGTGAGGAAAATAAGTATTTGAACACCCTGCTATTTTGCAAGTTCTTCCACTTAGAAATCATGGAGGGTCTGAAATTGTCATCGTAGGTGCATGTCCACTGTGAGAGACATAATCTAAAAAAAAATCCAGAAATCACAATATATGATTTTAAACTATTTATTTGTATGATACAGCTGCAAATAAGTATTTGAACACCTGTCTATCAGCTAGAATTCTGACCCTCAAAGACCTGTTAGTCTGCCTTTAAAATGTCCACCTCCACTACATTTATTATCCTAAATTAGATGCACCTGTTTGAGGTCGTTAACTGCATAAAGACACCTGTCCACCCCATACAATCAGTAAGAATCCAACTACTAACATGGCCAAGACCAAAGAGCTGTCCAAAGACACTAGAGACAAAATTGTACACCTCCACAAGGCTGGAAAGGGCTACGGGGAAATTGCCAAGCCTCCTGTTGGAGCAATCATTAGAAAATGGAAGAAGCTAAACATGACTGTCAATATCCCTCGGACTGAGGCTCCATGCAAGATCTCACCTCGTGGGGTCTCAATGATCCTAAGGAAGGTGAGAAATCAGCCCAGAACTACACGGGAGGAGCTGGTCAATGACCTGAAAAGAGCTGGGACCACCGTTTCCAAGGTTACTGTTGGTAATACACTAAGACGTCATGGTTTGAAATCATGCATGGCACGGAAGGTTCCCCTGCTTAAACCAGCACATGTCCAGGCACGTCTTAAGTTTGCCAGTGACCATTTGGATGATCCAGAGGAGTCATGGGAGAAAGTCATGTGGTCAGATGAGACCAAAATAGAACTTTTGGGTCATAATTCCACTAAATGTGTTTGGAGGAAGAAGAATGATGAGTACCATCCCAAGAACACCATCCCTACTGTGAAGCATGGGGGTGGTAGCATCATGCTTTGGGGGTGTTTTTCTGCACATGGGACAGGGCGACTGCACTGTATTAAGGAGAGGATGACCAGGGCCATGTATTGCGAGATTTTGGGGAACAACCTCCTTCCCTCAGTTAGAGCATTGAAGATGGGTCGAGGCTGGGTCTTCCAACATGACAATGACCCGAAGCACACAGCCAGGATAACCAAGGAGTGGCTCTGTAAGAAGCATATCAAGGTTCTGCCATGACCTAGCCAGTCTCCAGACCTAAACCCAATAGAGAATCTTTGGAGGGAGCTCAAACTCCGTGTTTCTCAGCAACAGGCCAGAAACCTGACTGATCTAGAGAAGATCTATGTGGAGGAGTGAGCCAAAATCCCTCCTGCAGTGCGTGCAAACCTGGTGAAAAAATACAGGAAACATTTGACCTCTGTAATTGCAAACAAAGGCTACTATACCAAATATTAACATTGACTTTCTCAAGTGTCCAAATACTTATTTGCAGCTGTATCATACAAATAAATAGTTAAAAAATCATACATTGTGATTTCTGGATTTTTTAGATTATGTCTCTCACAGTGGACATGCACCTACGATGACAATTTCAGACCCCTCCATGATTTCTAAGTGGGAGAACTTGCAAAATAGCAGGGTGTTCAAATACTTATTTTCCTCACTGTATATATAAAATTCTTCTTCTACATCTTCATTCTACATCGCCACAGCGGATCATCCGTCTCCATACCCCCCTGTCCTCTACATCTGCCTCTTTCAAACCAACTACCTGCAACAACCTGTGCAGCTCTGGTGAATTCCATGCCAAGGAGAATTAAGGCAGTGCTACATAACAATGGTGCTCACACAAAATATTGATACATTAGAGATGTTCACTTAGCATGTATTTACTTTTGTTGCCAGCTATTTTGACAATAATGCACACATCTGCGGCCACAGGACAGCACTAGTCTCTCACACTGCTCTGGTGTGATTTTGGTCCACTCTTCTTTCAGTCTCTTCCACAGTTCGGTGACTATAGTGGGTTTATATATATATATATATATATATATATATATATATATATATATATATATATATATATATATATATATAATTGTTTTTTTTATCAATAAACAAAATGGAAAGTAAATGAACAAAAGTGATGTGGTTTTCCCTTACCTGCAGAACATCATCAGTTCTTCTAGGTACATTTGCACACAGTTTTGAAGGAACTCAGCAAATTGATTGTTCCAAACATCTTGTAGAAAAACCACAGATGTATTCTGCATCAAATCATTTCACCTCTTCATATAATCCCAGACAGAATGATGTTGAGACCAGGGCTCTGTGAGGGCAAAACTATCTCTATTACTGTTCTATTACTGTACTATAAATTTGGGACCGATTAGATGCCTCCCTGGTGGTCCTGCATGATAAAGAAGTATCTTCATTTTGTATTTCTCAGCAGTGAGGAAGCCGTTTATCCTGACCACATCTACAGCCATGTACAGAAATGTAGCACAAACTTGCAGGAAACCACCACCATGCTTCGATAGATCGAGCCCATGTTTTAGCAGTTTTAAGCTTCACTATATGACTGATCTCACACACACACACACACACACGCACACACCTCAGGCTTCATTAGGTGAGACGTCGATGATGAGCTTCAGAGTTGCTAAATGTGGACTGAGAGATAGAGATGATGATTTTTTTTAATTCTAAGTGCCAAAGGGAATTTAATGATGATAATTAAGTGCTATTAATGAGCAACAGTCTGGTACACTGAGCAGAAAACATTCACACTGAATAACTCTGACTGTCTCGCTATCTCCCCTTTCTCTCTAACTGATTCCCTGTCTCACTGATTCCATCTCTCTGCCTGACTCCCTGTCTTTCTGCCTGACTTCATGTCTCTCTGCCTGATTCCCTGTCTCTCTAACTGATTCCCTGTCTCTCTACTGATTTTCCTCTCTAACTGACCCCCTGTCTCCCCGTCTCTCTAACTGACTCTCTGTCTCTCTGCCAGACCCCCTGTCTCTCTAACTGACCCCCTGTCTCCCCGTCTCTCTAACAGACTCCCAGTCTCTCTGCCGGACTCCCTGTCTCTCTAACTGACACCCTGTCTTCCCGTCTCTCTAACAGACTCCCAGTCTCTTTGCCAGACTCCCTGTCTCTATCCCTGTCTTTCTGCCTGTCTCCCTGTCTCTCTAACTGACTGCCTGTCTCTGACTAATTCCCTGTCTCTCTAATTTCCTGTCTCTCTGTCTGATAGTTTTTGTGCTAAACTAATGAACATTAGACACTCATCCTGTCCTGGCTATTTTTTTCTGGTTAAATGATTAGTTAAAAGAAAAACAGATCTTTATCTCACTTTTCTTATCATTAGTAGATGTATTTTATTATAATTTATTATCCACATCGATTATTATTATGATGATAAGCAATTTTATATGATACAATTTTATTTGATTTATTTCCTGTTTGCTTAACTTCACACTGTACAGTGCTTCATGTTGCGTTTAAAATAACTGTTTTTATTTTATTCACCCACTGTGGATTTTCACCTCTACATTTAAAAAAAAAAAAAAAAAAAAAAAAATGGCACGCATTTCGAGTGCCTCTATTTCACAACCCTACATAGTGCACAACACAACATCCCAGCTAGTGGACTACTCTGCACCCTATCTAGTGCACTGCACTGCACACTACTTAGTGCACTAAACGTCCGACAGGGAGGCGATTTGGGACCGAGCCATAGCCCACTTTTTCCCACAGTCCACAGTGCGCGTGCAGGCTGCGGAAATGACACAGCACCGACAAAGCCGTCACGTCACGTCACGCGAGACCACGGGACACGGAGCCACGGAGAGGCAGGAGTCACGCGTGGATCGGACGCACGGACACGCAAATGGCCGCGTGAGGAACCGCGAGATCCACCACCCGGGGTGAGTTCTATCCCGTTAGTTTGGTTTCTTTCTCTCTTTTTTTTGATGAAGTGACGGGGAGGGGAAAAAACTCGCTCGTTGTTTGTTTGTGTTGCCCCCTCCCCTCCTTTCTGCCTCGCGCGCGCTCTCGTGAGGTTGGATTAGATATTTCCTCCCCAATCCAATACTGATCTTTAAACTGGATACAAAACTGTTACACACACCAACCCGCGTGACGCGGTTTCATCTAAGCGATCTCATCAAATAACCGAACATTCACAAAAACGTGTATACAGTATGATGCTTTTCCCCCAATCTGGCAACAATGTAACGCACACGTCACGCAAAAAAAAAAAACACGCGCAGGTCGACTTCCGGTCCGTGTAACTAAAAAAATATATAATCAAAACATCTCGAACACGTGGAACTTCCACGTTTCCGGTTTGTGCACAAGCTCGTGGGATTTTTAATCGAGTTTACGGGTGAAGTGAACGGGTGGTGTTTTCAGGTGTGCTTTCCCACCCCTATTCCGACAGTCCCCGCCTCCTTGTGCTCTGATTGGCGGCTGCTGGAGTGTATTTCGGCGTACCAGTGTACCCTATCAAGTGTGTTAGAAGCAGCTGCCACGCCCCACAACCAACATTTCTTTACTTTAAAGAACCAGATTGATTATGCAAATGAGCTCATGAATAATTCATCAATGATTTGCATGTGCAAGGCAGCCAATGGTTTATGATTTAAAACATTGGTAGTGCTGCCGAGTGCTGGATTGAGATTGGTCAGGTTTAAGGTGTTGATTGTTTTTTTTGCCGTGGCTATACGGTCCATAGCAGAAACACTATTTGTACTGCGCATGTGCGCAAATGCGTCTACTTCAAAAAAGTGTATGTATATCAAGAGAATCACTAGCAAATAAAAATGTCTGATACGGATCAGGTAGCGTTAAACAGTACAGTATTATAAATACCTGAAACCACCATAAATTGTTACAACATACTTTAGACAGGAAACGCATTTGTGCATTTATGTAAATAACACACAATAAACTTGTTTTTTTTTTTTCAGGAAATGAGCTCATCCGAGTATGCAGCTAAAGCGGAAGGACGTGCGGTGGATAAAGGTAATGAGGTTTTTATGTTGTTTGGGTTATTTGTGAAACCATGTCTCATGAACAACGTGTTACTTTGTGAATTTTATTTCCCGATATTGTTCAGAACAATCAAATGGACCTATCTGCAAAAATACATTCGGATAGTTTTTCCGGCTTCTTGTCCGCTGTCATTAGAGCGGCCTCTAGAGGTGAATCACTGGTGCCATGTGCTGTTTGTTTTTACACACGTGAGACTGCACAGAGAGCCCTATATTGGATTTATTAATTATATAATTGTATTAATTAATATATTAATATTTATTTCCTTTAGCACATTTTCATAATTCAGTTTTTTTTTTTTTTTTTTTTTGTAATAAAGTTCAGTACTAGTTTTACATGGAGTGGTTTTTATCCAGTATCCATTTTAAAAGCTATCGGTTGATTAATCGGTTATCGGAAAGTACGATAAACCTGGCTATCGGTATCAGTAACATCCACTATCAGTCGACCTTTTATGTTGATGTCCTAATTAAGATGCTCTTTGGTTGAAGTGCCACAAATTTATCATAAATCCTCTTTGATTGTTATTGATCCATATTCACTTTAGATCTATATACTAAGAGAGAAATCTTGTGGAGCCGTGTTGACATGCACTTTTTTTTGTTTCTGTCAGACATTAAGGTTGAAAAGGAAACAGACGACACGTCAGACACTGAGACGAGACAGAATTTAGAAGACAAGTCTTTGAACAGTTTCACTCAGAGGATCGCTAAGAGGTCTGCGTCCCACGGCTTCGACTGCCTTTACTCGGCTCAGAACCAGTCTAGTGGCAGTAAGAAGGCCAAGGTAACAGATTCAATTCTCAAACAGCAACCATTGAAACCCATTTAAACTTGCCCTAAGCACCTCACAGCAATTTGTCCGTTTTTCCTTTTAAAGGTTGGTGAACTTTGCCAAGATGGTGGTTTAGAGGAAACATCCAGATCCCCCCAGGACAAAACCATATCGTCTTACAGGAAGCCTTTATATGGCATTTCTCATCGTATCGCAGAGAAAAAGGCCACATCCAGCATGGATCAGCACGAAGCTGGGGGCCGGGTTAGCCGTAATGGGATCCTTTTCCCAAAGTTGGACGGTCTAATCAGTGCAAGGTTTGACGCTGCGTCGTCTTCCAGATCCTCCACGTCTCCAGTTTCTTCCGAATCAAATCTCTATCCACTTTTTGAGAAGATGTTCTTTATTCTCAATAGTTTGAACTCCAGCATGACTCAGCTGCACAGCAAGGTGGATCTTCTTTCCCTCGAAGTGACACGCATCAAGAAGCAGATCAAACCTTTGGAGATAGCTATGGAATTTCAGCCTCCACCAGAATACCAGTTGACCAGAGAGGAATTGGCTCAGTTGATGGAGCAAACCTCCACAGCGGGTGAACTTGGGTGCAGGCTGCTAGTCCAGCTCTTTCCAGAGCTATTCACAGCTAAAGAATGTGCGCATGATTGCCGAGCTTGTGGTGTTGCCAGTAAACCCGCTCTGGATTCTTTGCACATTCAACTTGTGCGCAACTACGTGGAGTCCTGCTACCCGCTGGTCAAGAGTGGAAGCGCTTGGCAGAATGAGTGCATGCCACAGATCAACGACTTTTTTAACCGTTTCTGGGCTCAGAAGGATATGGAGAGTGGGCAGGTGTGTGGAAAACGGAACGGGTTCGACATGGACAAAGACAACGAGTGCCATTTCATCAATGAGGACGGACAGGATGAGAGTCTGTCGCTGGATTCCGGAGAGAACCCCACTGTCAACGGTAGCCACTTCAGCCACGAGAAATCAGGTCCCATGTTCGACTCCCAAGAAAGCGGAGAGAATCCTGAAGACATCACGTCAGCTGAGGAGTTCGTTGTCTTCCTCTTAAACAGACTATTTCCCGAAGTGTTTGAGGAAGGAAGACTTCCCGAGGGTCACAGGACTGTCGGAGAGCTGATGGTCAATTCGGACACACTGGAGATGATCCGCAAATACATGGAGGCAAATTTTCCAGAAATGCCAGAAGACACGTGGCTGCAGTTGTGCGTGCAGCGAATGGAGGAAGCTCTTGAGAACATATCTGCCAATGGTGGTGATCAGGAAAACCACCTGGAGGAGATGTACAATCCCGTTTCCCTCCCTGATGATGTCTCAATTGTAAGGATAAGTGATTTTTCCGACTATGATAAGAGCAATCGTAGGTCAAAAAGGTTGTTGCTTGAACCTGTTGACTTCAACAAAATGGAAATCCCTCATCCAGATTTTGAAGTTCCACAAGAGTACCTACTCACAAAAGAGCAGCTAAGGAGCATCTACAATAGCAGCTTGTCTATCGGAAACTTTGCCTCCCGTCTTTTGGTCCTCATGTTTCCTGAACTGTTCACACAAGAAAACACTCGCAAGCACTACAACTGCAGCGGCTCGCTGGGTAAAAAGCAGCTGGATCCCGTCCGGATCAATCTCATCCGCCATTATGTCCAAATGCTTTACCCAAGAGCTAAAAACGATCGGGTTTGGACCCTCGAGTTTGTAGGGAAACTTGATGAACGATGCAGGCGTAGAGACACAGACCAGCGTCGCTCCTACCAGCAGCAGCGGAAATTCTACACCTCGGATCAAGATCCCGATCTCGGAGACTTCGTAACCGCTAGCCAAATTACCTCGGATCGTCCGAAAGAGGACTTCGAAGTGCCCTCGTTGCCCCCCGAAAAAACTAGCAAAGACTTTTGCAAGATTCCTCTGGAAGATCTCAAGGTTTCCTCTCCAGACTTCCCAGTGCCTTCTTTATATTTACTCACAGACTCTGAAGTGAGAGAAATTGTTCAGCAGAGCCTCTCGGTCGGGAATTTCGCCGCCCGTCTCCTCGTCCGTCTCTTTCCTGAACTCTTTACGCATGAAAACCTGAGGCTTCAGTACAACCACTCGGGTGCCTGCAACAAGAAACAGCTGGACCCTGTGCGACTCCGACTCATTCGCCATTACGTTGAGGCGGTGTATCCGGCGGACAAAATGGAGGAAGTGTGGCACTACGAATGCGTCCCTAGCATCGATGAGCGCTGCAGACGCCCCAATCGCAAAAAATGTGACATCCTGAAAAAGGCCAAGAGACTGAATAGTGCTGTGTCATGTTCCTAACACGGCCGATGTTTTTGAACACAATTTGTAACTTTTGCACAAGACCATGAGCCCAAGCTGCAAACGACTAGATGCTTTTCGAGGGCCTCGTGTGTTGGTCCTTGTTTATAAGATGTAGCTACAACAGTGAAGCTAATTAATGATGACACTATTGACAGATTAGTAAGAATACAAATATGCCAAGCTATTGTACTTCTAACTTTTAATAGATAAGCTAGCGTAGCTTTAGGCTAGCAAATACAAAAGTGGAAAGAATTTCATCTTTAGTTACTAGTTACTTTAGTAATGGCAGAGAGATATATATATATATATATATATATATATATATACATATATAAATATATATTTTTTGTTTTTAATGTTGCAGCACTGGCGTTTTTCTAACTTTATGTCCTAGCTGCAGGATATACTAAAATATAGGAACAGATTGATTACTATTTTTAAATAAAAGTTTGTGTTTCATCAAAAACCGTTTTGGTTTGTTTGGTTCGCAGATGTTTGTTCCATGTACTGCCCAATTCACATACAACAGAAATCTGTGAGCGAATTTCCCATGATGCTTTGTGGTGAAGCAAATAGTCACTAACCTTTTAGACAAGATATGCAATGCGACAAATGCTTCAAGACCCACAGGCCTCTTCCCTTGGGTTGCACTGCATAAATTAGCATGATGGAACCTGATTGGCTCTTAGATTTTAGAGTGTTGCTGAAGCAGAATTTCAAAAAACGAATTCCGGACATATTTAACAACATATGTAAAGGTCGTAAAATCAAGAGACCCACGAAACAATTATTTTCCCTCAAATATTATGAAATATAAATGATTACAACTATTGCTATTCCTTCAACAAATATTATGTTTAAGTATAGCTGCTTTTTCCCTCAAATATAAATTATTTAAGGAATTGATGTTTATTTCTGTAAATATAATTTTGAAAAATTGCTGCTTTTTCCACCAATAAAAACGATTTCTAAGAATTGTTGTTTCAGTCCGCAAATATAAATCATTTGAACGCATTTCGGTTGTTGTAAAATAAAAAAGTATAAAACAGTATTTTAGTAAAATATTACTGTTAACCCCCCACAACAATAAAATAATTTTAAACAATTGTCAATTTTTCTTTTCCCTGCATATACAAGTTAAATTATTTCTAATGTTTTATGTTAAATACTAATTATTTTATTTCAATATTGCTATATTTGTTCCTCTGGATATAAATTTATTAAAATGATCATGTTTAATTTTTTGTATCCAAATATTAATATAATTAGCTGTTTTTCTCACTAAATATTATCAAAGTGGTTTTAAAAGTTTTTGTTTATATCTATTTTTTATTATTATTTATTTTTAGGAATATTATTTTAATATATTTCTAATGTTTTCCCCCTAATTCTAATTATTATAAAGCATATATATCGCAGGTTTTTTGATTTGATGATTTTTTGCACCTGTATATTTCATTTACATTGCACTGATCTCTGCTGAATCTTCTTTATAAAACCTTGAAAATGTCATGTTTTGGGGCAGAGCATCGACCATTTGATTTGTGTTCGTTGCAAATGTGAGTAATGAGATAATTAGATCATGTGATGGTGATTGTAGTAAACAACTGCTGTTCCTTTGTGAAGAGTGTTCTAGATGTGTGTTTTTTTAGGATTATTAGCTATAAAAGAAGTGAGGTTTCCTGGTGGTCTAGTGGTTAGGATGCGGCGTTCTCACTGCTGCGGCCCGGGTTCGATCCCCGGTCAGGGAACCAACCCCAGCCACTTTCAGTGCCGGTCCCAAGCCTGGATAAATTGGGGAGGGTTGCGTTAGGAAGGGCATCCAGCGTAAAAACGTGCTAAATTAAACATGCGGAGGATCCGCTGTGGCGACCCCTAACGGGACAAGCCGAAAGATTTACTACTGCTAGCTATAAAAGAAGTAAATACACACAACGGTGCATCCTTGAATATGATATTTCAGGTAATGAAAAGATCAGGAAATCATCGTAAAGTGAAAGTTATATATTATATACGCAAATAATACTTTAAACCAGACATCTTTCACCATGTGAGATGAAAAAATCCTGTACATTTCATCGGTTAAAGTGAAATCCTTACACAGCTGTGAAAACCTGCTTTCAATTCTGTCCACTGTTGTGTTTTTGTTTTTTTTAGAGTACATTTTGATGCTCTTTAAAAAAAATGGCAAAGTAACATTATTCTCTAAAGGTGTCTTGTTTAGGAAGCTGAAGATGTTTCCAGGTTCTCAGCAGGACTTTCTGTTTCTCTCCATCCTTTGTTTCACCGACGATCTTCTTCAGGACGACTCTCTTCAGTGTCACTGCGTCCTTCTCTTTGTCCTCTTCAATGATTAGGTCTAACGTGTCTCCCACTTTCACCTGCAGGGGGAGACAAACGCCAGAGATACGCCACAACATCAGCAACAGTCAAGCAGCAAAATCAACAGGTCTGTTCAGCACACACTGTATCCACAGATTGGTATGTGCTTTTTGAACATCCCATTTGCTGTTATAATAATCTCCACTCTTCTGGGAAGATGTTTCACTAGATTTTGAAGTGTGATTGTGGAAATTCATTTAGCTACAAGGGTGTTAGTAAAGTCAGGTTCACATTCGTACCAAAGGTGTTCCAGCTCTATAGCAGATCTTCATGGAACTGGCTTTGTGCAAAAGGGCTTTGTCTTAAAAGTTGACCCAAAGTGAGGGAAATCTTTCCTGCTATTGCATGCAATTGTGTGCCTCATGTGTGGTAACACACATCTCGATGATAGCAAATACTTTTATCACGTTTATTAACTCACCGTTTTGCTTTTCTTGACGAGCTTCTGTCCGTTCAGTCTCAGCTTGTGGTCGTAGAAAGCGTCCTCGATTTTACTGCAAAGGAATACCACCTCGTATTTGTGTTTTATTTTTGTTTTATCAGTGTGTAGGTGTTTTATTGGTGTGTGTTTGTGTGCACCTTTTTTATTGGTGTCTGTGTGTCTGTGTCTTTTCAGTGTGTAATATCTGTGAATAGGTGTGTATTTATGTTTTATCAGTGTGTGTTTTATCAGTGTGTATTTGTATGTAATGGTGTTTTGTCAGTGTGTGTATGTGTATTTGTGTTATCAATGTGTATAGGTGTTTGATCGGTGTGTAATTGTGTTTTATCGGTGTGTACCTGTATGTAATTGTGTTTTAGCAGTGTGTATGTGTTTTATCGGTGTGTAATTGTGTGTAATTGTGTTTTATTGCTGTGTACTTGTGTGTAATTGTGTTTTATCGGCGTGTATCAGTATGTAATTGTGTTTTATTGGTGTGTACCTGTATGTAATTGTGTTTTAGCAGTGTGTATGTGTTTTATCAGTGTGTAATTGTGTTTTATCAGTGTATGTGTTTTATCGGTGTGTAATTGTGTTTTATCGGTGTGTAATTGTGTTTTATCAGCGTGTAATTGTTCTATCGGTGTACTTGTGTGTAATTGTGTTTTATCAGCGTGTAATTGTGTTTTATCGGTGTGCATCTGTGTGTAATTGTGTTTTATCAGTGTGTAATTGTGTTTTATCGGTGTGCATCTGTGTGTAATTGTGTTTTATCGGTGTGTAATTGTGTTTTATCAGCGTGTAATTGTTCTATCGGTGTGTACTTGTGTGTAATTGTGTTTTATCGTGTGTAATTGTGTTTTATCGGTGTGTAATTGTTTAATCGGTGTACTTGTGTGATTGTGTTTTATCGGTGTGTAATTGTGTTTTATCAGCGTGTAATTGTGTTTTATCAGCGTAATTGTTCTATCGGTGTGTACTTGTGTGTAATCGGTGTGTGATTGTGTTTTATCGGTGTGTGATTGTGTTTTATCGGTGTGTACTTGTGTGTAATCGGTGTGTGATTGTGTTTTATCGTGTAATTGTGTTTTATCGGTGTGTAATTATGTTTTATCGGTGTGTAATTGTGTTTTATCAGTGTGTATTTGTATGTAATGGTGTTTTGTCAGTGTGTGTATGTGTTTTATCGGTGTGTAATTGTGTTTTATCAGTGTGTGTTTTATCAGTGTGTATTTGTATGTAATGGTGTTTTGTCAGTGTGTGTATGTGTATTTGTGTTATCAATGTGTATAGGTGTTTGATCGGTGTGTAATTGTGTTTTATCGTGTGTACCTGTATGTAATTGTGTTTTAGCAGTGTGTATGTGTTTTATCGGTGTGTAATTGTGTGTAATTGTGTTTTATTGCTGTGTACTTGTGTGTAATTGTGTTTTATCGGCGTGTATCAGTATGTAATTGTGTTTTATTGGTGTGTACCTGTATGTAATTGTGTTTTAGCAGTGTGTATGTGTTTTATCAGTGTGTAATTGTGTTTTATCGGTGTGCATCTGTGTGTAATTGTGTTTTATCGGTGTGTAATTGTGTTTTATCAGCGTGTAATTGTTCTATCGGTGTGTACTTGTGTGTAATTGTGTTTTATCGGTGTGTAATTGTGTTTTATCAGTGTAATTGTTTAATCGGTGTACTTGTGTGATTGTGTTTTATCGGTGTGTAATTGTGTTTTATCGGTGTGTAATTGTGTTTTATCGGTGTGTACCTCTATGTAATTGTGTTTTAGCAGTGTGTATGTGTTTTATCGGTGTGTAATTGTGTGTAATTGTGTTTTATTGGTGTGTAATTGTGTTTTATCGGTGTGTACCTGTATGTAATTGTGTTTTAGCAGTGTGTATGTGTTTTATCGGTGTGTAATTGTGTTTTATCGGTGTGTAATTGTGTTTTATCGGTGTGTACCCGTGTGTAATTGTGTTTTATCGGTGTGCAATTGTGTTTTATCGGTGTGTACCCGTGTGTAATTGTGTTTTATCGGTGTGTATTTGTTGTGTAAATTTGTGCTCCAGTGCTTACTGCCTGGCGACGTCGAGTCCCGTCTTCATGACGAGATCGAAGCGTAGCGAGTGAACAGTTTTCTCCTGATCTTTATAGTCCTTGGGTAAACTGGGATCTTCTTGCAGTTCGTCCTCGTAATCGCTGGCCTCTGGATCTTCCTCTTCTTCCTCCTCTGCACTTCCTGCTTGCCCCTTTTTCCTCTTATAGCCTTTAAAGCGTGTCTGCTGATAGGTGAGGCCATGTGTGGCGTCTCGGGACTTCAGGAGCGCCGCTGAGCGCTGAGCGAAAGGAGCTCCGGAGCCCCACAGCTGACGCGCATGCAGCGCTCGGGGACAACGCAGGGAAAAACTCAGGCCGGGCCACGAACACACAGCCTGCAGAGACGAGAGTTTCCCGAGCTGACGCAGGGTCAGAGCCTGGACCGAGAAACTCTGCATCTTCTCCTCTCGCTACACAAACACACACACAGAACAGGTGGCGTTCAACTGGGCACCACTTTAAGGGTGTGAAGAAATGCTGTAAAGTAAGAATGCTTTAAAAAATATATACATTTTAATTGTTTATTCTGTATCAATGTTCTAAACTGAAATCTAAATCAAATCAGTATTTGGTGTAATCACCGTTGGCGTCGATTCGTACACTCGCACATAGGCAGGGATTTTGTAGGATCGAAGTCCGGTGTATAACGACCAATTCTACCATCAGGTGCTAATTATCATCACTTTCATGGGTAGGTTGAAACAGACAGTAACTGAAACAGAAACAAATGTGCAGGAGCTTCACACTGGGTAAGGAACAGCCAAACACTGCTACTAAGGTGGGGTTGTCACAGTGGAAGACCGGTCACAGGTCCTACACCAAGGCAAGACTGAGCACAGCAACAAGACACAGGTAGTTTTCTCCTGCATCAGCAAGGTCTCTTCCAGGCAAAGCTCTCAAAGCAAACTGGGGTTTCATGATGTGCTGTTGAGGCTATTTTGAAAAAGCACAAAGAAACGGCCGATGTTGAGGACCATCGATGCTGATGCAAGAACACTTAATGCTGCAGATGTAAGAAACATCATGCTTACTTCCCTTCAACAGCAGAAAGATATCTATCAGCAAAGAACTGAAGGAAACCAGTGGGACCCTTTTACACCCATCCAGTGTCTGGTGATGTCTAGCCAGAAGTGGGGTTCATGGAAGAATTGCAGCCAAAAAGCCAAACCTCTAACATGAAAACAAGACTAAGTGAGGGAACTCTGCATGAAAACAGAGGAATTGTGGCCAGAAAATGGCAGCTGGTGCTCTGACCTGACGAGTTCAAATCTGAAAGCATTACAATAACGAGTCTAACAACAGTGAAGCATGATGGCGGTTTCCTGCAAGTTGGTGCTACATTTCTGTAAATGGATGTAAATGTGGACAGGATTACTGGTGTCCTAAATGCAGAGGAATACAGAAATGCAGACTTCTTCATAATGCAGGACCACCACAGAGGCTTCTGATTAGCCCTAAATTAATTCTGAAAGACAATGTCCGTAACAACTGTTTTCAGTGTAGAGAAGAACAAGGAGTCCTAGAAGTAACACAGTCCTGATCCCAGGCAGAACACATCCGCAGAAGATCTGTGGTTAGTTCAAGATGTTGAAGTTGCTTGAGAAACTGTGTGTAAGTGAACCTAGAAGAACTGATGCTGTTTTGCAGGTAAAGTGTTCACACTAAATACTGATTTCATTTGGATCTCACTTTACTTTTCGCTTTGTTGAAAGCCTAAACGTTTTCACAGCACTGTAATATACTTTATATATAGTTCATATCAATGACATCATAATGATAAAAGGTTATATATTATATAATCATTCTACATGTCCAAACACAGCGTCAAACTTCTCCCACGTGCACGCGCGCATTTAGTAAAAAAATTCACTTTGGATTACTTACTAGAAAGCACAGAAGCGGATTCCAATCCGTATTATTAAACCCTCACGTGAATGAACTCGGACCTTCAGCCCGCTTTCTCCTTGTAAACAGAGAGCGCAGAACGTGTTTATTAACCAGCAGCTCTTAGCTCACAGAAGAAGAGTGTTAAAGCGGAAGTGTGTATTGTCTCCCCCTGCGGCCGGAGGGTGGAATTGCACTGCTGCACCCTCAGCCGCTTACCATTCACATTAACATCTATTACATTTAGTTTAGAACGAAGTTCACAAACCATGAAGTTGAGTTAAAGTAGAGATACACTCTGTAAAATATGACTTAAAAGTAAAAGTGCTACCTTTATACTTCTCTAACTTATAATCATGAGCCCAAAACCTTCTTTTCAACTGCTTAAAAAGGAAAAATAAGGCCATAGGGGTGGTGGCAAGTTAGAGTCAGTAGTTTCTTCCATTATTTATTCCTTCTAAAATGTTCTTCTTGCTGTTGAACTGATGCTGAACTGTATGTTGGTGATGAGTAGATACCTCCAAGCGCCAATCAAAACGTTCAAAACAAAGCGTGCGCTTTACCCTGATTGGTGGTTTTTATCCACTCATAAATAACAAGGAACAACTGATTTCACAAAAAATGTAGTTGAGTAAAAAGTAAAGTACTTCTTTACTGTCCACCAGTGATTACATACTGTATATAATTAATTAATTATACTCAAATACAATACTTTATTAATCAATGTATAAATAAAATACTTTATATAGTTAATTTAGTTTGAACACCATGTGGAAAAGCAGAAGTTGGTGTAAATAAATTACATGAACACAACAACTACTAATACTGCAAATAATGATGATTATTATTATTATTATTATTATTATTATTATTATTATTATTTGAGACTTTCTTGTTTTATTTTATTATTTTATACTTTTTGTAACCTGATTTATGTCCTGCATTACTGCAAAAACCTTTGGATTTTGTTAGAAAATGTTTGTTTCCCAGTACAAAAATTTAAATATAAAAATAGATTGTAATTTTAATGACAATCAATAAATAGAACAAGAATATAGTAATATATATATATATATTTTTAAATATGTATTACTATACATCCCCTTGCCCAAGGCTTTTTTCCTAAGGCATTTTATGTCTTTGTTTCTGTTTATATACTCTCCCAGATCTCCACCCTGTTTGTCGATTGGCTGCTGGTGTCTCAGAAGGTGGAACCAGGGTCTTTAAATGTACTGAGCAGTTCAGTACTGCAGTAGAGCACACAGAGCTGCATGACACATACGTAAAGAATCTGAGAGCAGAATGGCCTGGTTTATGTGTTTCGTGGCACCAGTAATGATGATGATGATGATGATGATAGAAAATGAGGCGACATATGGACCATACAGGTATATCCAGGACAGACCTGCAGTGAGACATAGACCACTGACCTACAGCAGACCTGCTCATGGAAACAACATCAACTATGGAGGTATGGACCAGCTTTCTTCAACATAAGGCTAAAAAGTATTTTCTTTGCAGTTTCAGGAGAACAGTATTGTGTTTATATATATATATATATATATATATATATATATATATATATATATATATATATATATATATATATGATGGTTAATATATGTGAACATATATAAACATATTTGCAGTTCTGTTGGTTGCTTGAGAAATATATAATAAAGTATATCTACAAACATGTGAAAAACTTTTTACTTACTATCTATCTATGTTTCTACACATATGAAGGATACCTATACTTTAATATATTGTGTAACCTAATTCATGGTACTTTAAAGAAGCATAATATATAAAATACCTGATGTTAAGTTATGGAATTAGTTACTATTTGAAATTAGTTTTACATGTTGAATTTGATCATGGGACTATTTAACATTGATACTGTACACTCCTATAGAGTAATTTGAGAGGTCAGTTTTGTGCTTATATTTGGCATTTCTGCTGTTGGATGTCGATCTGACAAATGCATAAATGTAAATGCAGGAGAATGGAATTATTCAGGCTCTTCTTTTTGCTAGTCATTGAAATGCAAAATAGCAGAGCTCTAGAAAAAAACAACAACTAGGCTCTAAATAAATGATTCAGTCCTTAGTCCCGGCTTGATTGCCGGTTGATTTTCTAGTATTAAATACATTTAAAAATGACCCAAAAAAACTTTTAATTATGATGTTAATTATTTTGTGTAATTGCAATGAACATTGAATAAAATAAAACATTTCCCCTATTCTTTGACTATATGCCTTTTATAAATGCCATTTATGTATTTCATATATTTTGTACTTAAATTAAATTTACACACACAGACACACACACACTCTCTCTCTCTCTCTCTCTCTCTCTCTCTCTCTCCATATATATATATATATATATATATATATATATATGGAGAGAGAGAAAGAGAGAGAAAGAATGTGTGTGTGTGTATGAACATGTGTATTAAATATGAAATATGTATATTTTAAATTTAGGTGTCATATATGTACAAGTATCTGGCATATAGGGGAGGTGGTAGCTTATTGGTTAAGGCATTGGACTTTGGACTAGAAGGTCACGGGTTCAAATCCCAGCACCACCGAGCTGCCACTGTTGGGCCCTTAACCCTCTCCTGCTCAGTTTAAGTTGCTCTTGACAAGGGCGTCTGCCAAATACCGTAAATGTAAATATACAGTATATACGGTCATTGAAATCCAGACATGAACATGTATGCAATATAAATGCTTTGCATATAGGGGAAGTAATCTTTCATCAAAAAAGCTAAAAAAAAAAAATTGAATAGATTTTTTAGCTGTTTGCATTTAGAATTATGTACCTGAAAACAGTATAATACACAGTCCAGGGGGATGTTGGAAATTCAAATTCTTTTGTCATTTTATATTTCGTATTGGGGGAAACAGAAAAGCACTTCATGCTCATGCGCTGGTCTAGAGCTAGCTTGGTCTATTTCTCTTTCCATTTAAGACACCATTAAACTCACCTTAATCCACCATCCTTCCTCACTGGTGCTCACTCTCTCTCTCTCTCTCTCTCTCTCTCTCTCTCTAACCACATTAAGTCCGTGCCATTAATCCCAGGTATTTTGGGAATTTCCATCATCAAGCTCCTTGGAAGTGGCCGGTGTTCCACCACCACCACCCACCCGTCTTTCCTGTCCAGCGTCCAGTCGTGCCACTTGTGACCGCAAATCTAATGCTAAAAAAGCCGTGTGTCACACTGTCACCCATAGTGCCTCTCAAAGTACCACATAAAGTGCTTACTCCAACAGTAACCACTACTGTGGTTCCTTATATCATTTTACCCACTACCAACACACCCACCATGTCAGCCACCACCACAACGATGACTACCACAACCACCACCACCACCACACCCATCACGATGCCCATCACCACCACCACCACCAGGATGCCCTACACCACCACACCTACCACGATGCCCACCACTACACCTACCATGATGCCCCCCACCACACCTACCATGATGCCCACCACCACCATGATGCCCACCACCACCATGCTGTACACAACTACACCCACCTCACTGCCTCCCAGCACCCTGAGCTCCACCAAGGCCACTGCTGATTATCCAGGTAGACTCAGGACTATGTCGTCCTCCCATTCTTTTTTCTTTTTTGCCTCCACAGAGAATGCTGTGCCTCATGAGATGCCCTATTATTTTCCACACAACCATCTTTCCTTCTATCACTTTTTTTTCCTCCTTAGGTTTTACCATGGATTTAAAAAGCTTCTGCTAAACCTTACCAATCCTTGGATGCTATTTTGATTAAGCTCCTCAGATGAGTGGAGATGGTTCATGATTGGAGATGGTTCATGATTGGAGATGGTTCATGATTGGAGATGGTTTATGATTGTAAACATCTCAGAATAGTTTATGTTTGGGAATATTTACCTGAGTTGACTGGAGGTTTCTCTGCTCATCCGAGGAGTGTTGTGGTATTTATTTATTTTTTATCAAAAATGACAAAGCTCCTCATATGATTGCGAAACAAGTCAGAAACTTTGCAGTTTAAGCTGTTAGTAACAAGTCAAAATCCTTGCAATTTAAGATGTTTCGCCACTGACAAGCATTGTCGCTTTTGACCAGAAAAGATGAAGATTCTGGCATAAACAAAAAAGTTAAAGACTGTAATTTTGTAAAAGTAGAAATTTAGGATGATTAGACATAAGAATTTAGAGCTGTTGTAGCTCCTCAGATAATCGGAGAATTTTCATCAGTTGAAAATGCATCCAAGAACCAATCCTTGAGTGGAGAATAGTTTTCAGTTCATTGGAGAACATTGGCTGGACAAACCCATTGGGAACACAAATGTCTAGTGCTGATACATTAAAGATACTAGTTTACAGTTAAAGATGTTGCTTCATTTATCTGAGGAACTTCATTGGTTCTTTATCTTTAAATCAGATGTAATGAAGCTTGTGAAATGAGTGGACAAACACCTTAAACAAACAGTGCAAGTAGGAGCTTCATCAGAGCAGTTGGTGTTATTGAAATGCCTTTAAACGTCTTCATATCTTCGGTTTATGAATGAGGTCTTCTAGAAACATGCACCTGCAAAATAATTCTTCATGTATGCTAGGCTAGCAGCTAAGCCAAATGTGCTGAAGTAATTTTTTCCAATTATAGTTACATTCAATGATGTGGAACGTCCATCCAACATCATATCTTCCATGTTATGGCAGGTATAAACACCCATCCTCCTGTCGGGTTCTCTTTTTTTACAGCTGTGTTGTGTAACCAAGAAACTGCAAAGAAGCATAAACTCCTCTGTTCTGAAGATGTCTGGCAATGAATTCTTCCATATATGTAAAAATAAGTAATGTCTTGCAAAAAACTTTATTGAATCACTGATGTTTCAACTGAAATAAGAACAAATGTCCAATTAGTATCCAGAATTCAGAAGCGCTGAGTGGTGTAAATTTGATAAATAATCCTTAACCAGATGTTTATGGCAAATTGTTTGATATACAGATTTTATGGTGACAAAACTGACATTTTCATAATCCCCAGCTCCAGTGGAAGTGTGCAAGAGCCGCCCGCTGGACCTGGTGTTCATTATCGACAGCTCTCGCAGCGTCCGTCCTGCGGAATTCGAAAAGGTCAAAGTGTTCCTCTCGGATATGGTGGACTCACTGGATGTTGGCATCGATGCCACACGTGTCGGACTGGTCAACTACGCCAGCACGGTAAACATTGAGTTCCACCTGAAGACGTTCACCAACAAAGCTGATCTGAAACGCGCCTTCCCTCGGGTTGAGCCGCTCTCCACCGGGACCATGACTGGCCTGGCCATTAAAACAGCCATGGAGAAAGCATTCACAGAGGAGTCTGGTGCCAGGGCAGCAAATAAAAATATCCCTAAGGTGGCGATTATTGTGACAGACGGGCGGCCGCAGGACACGGTGGAGGAGGTGTCGGCTTCGGCGAGGGCCGTCGGGATAGAGATCTATGCCGTTGGAGTGGACAGGGCCGACATGAAATCCCTGCAAGCAATGGCAAGCCAGCCTCTGGATGATCATGTGTTCTATGTGGAGACGTACGGTGTGATCGAGAAACTCACGTCCAAGTTCAGGGAATCTCTGTGTGGTAAGATCAGGAAAATGCCCCTTTTTCAACTAGACAAGGTAAAAACGATCAGTTCATCTGAGCAGAATGCTTGAAGTGATGCTGAACATAATATCAACACCTTGAAAACAGAAAACACTTTAAACTTTATTTTATGAAATAGAATGTTTACGTTTGGCCCAAGCCAGCATGTTAACATTTAACTTCTTGCACTCTTTAACCTCATACGTTATGGCTTTTAGGCTACGTTCATGTTAGCAAGTAACAAATCACTGCTGTCCTCCATTTTATATCGACAGCTTCTACAGCTAACTGGTTGAACAGGAAATGAAGCAAAACAATAAAAAGTGCAAAAATCGATTTTTTTTTATTTTATTTTCATGCTAGGATTCATGTTTGCATTGTTCTTAGATTAAATTAACAAATCTAAATGTTCTAGCTATAAGCACCTAAATAATATAAAATAAAATACTTCTTTCTAAGCTTTATTTATCTGCATAATGCATTTTTTTCTGCCATTTTTATGAGAATAAATTGCAGGAAGAAGTTGAAAAAAGCCACCAAAGACATTTTCTCAAGGAATTATTGAAGATGATCGTTGGATTCATTTATTTTTGCTATATTTCTTTGCTGTTCGATACTATTGAATGACTGAATGAATGATGAACATATGTGTGTCTTTGTTTGCTAACTTTGCTAGTCACGATTATCGCCTACAGGTATCGATGCATGTTCTCTCAGACACGACTGCGAGCACGAATGCGTGAACAACTTCAACTCTTACTACTGCAAGTGCAGAGAGGGATACGTGCTTAACCTGGACAAGAAAACATGCTCACAGGCCAAGGGTTCGTCTCTGTGTCATGCTTAGAGAGTATCTGAGTGCATGTCAAAACTGTCCTCACTAATCTTTGTAGTATTTACTAAATCATTATTTGTTTGTCAAAGATTGCATTCAGTGTTATTTTTCTTCCAAACTCAGAAACGTTTGGCGAACTACCTAGCTGATGTGACTGCATGCTAGCTGACTAGCTTACTTACAAGCATCTTGTACATCAAGTAATTACAGTACAGCATTATTTATAATACAGGATTCATGATACTGTTGATAGCATGCTAACTAATTACCTCAGTGACTGGCAGTGTAATGCTAGCTAGTGTGACACCTAGCTAACTATATATTTAACTCTATTAAGCAAAAATTCAAACTTACTAGTAACTAGTAGAGCAACCAGCTCAAATACAATGTTTATATCAGTGGCAGGCTGTGCATTTGGTACCTGGGCCTTCAGTGGGTACTTACATGACTTAATCCACCTCTTAATACCACCACTATCACATCGCAATTATAGAAACCATCAATACTATACTAAACCGCAATATAACAACGTGTGGCATTACAAAGAGAGAGGCATTTATACCATGTTTACATTTTTACCACTACAACCACAACTGTGCCACCTACATCATCTGGAGTAGTTCAGAATCAATATTTGTCTAATAACATGACAAAAACATAAAAAATTTTAATAAAATACAACCTACTAAACAGAGATGCATACTCATAATGCATACTCACATAATTTGCAATGCTCCTCAAAAGCTGAAAGCCAGTGGTACCACTTTGTAGGCACTGGTCTGGAAGTGACGAACAAACTCTTTCCCAGGCTGAGACAAGCTAGCTAACTTCGGATTTGGCCGACCTCTCCTTACGATGTCTACATTTTCTTGAAAATGTATTTTTAAGTATGTCCGAGACCAAATCAATTTCTCTTCCTCCGTCAGCTATTATGGGCGTAAAAAAGTCTAACTCTAATGTATTAATGTGGGCAGAGCGCTACAGGTGTATTTTGCTAGTCGAACTTGGCTGTAACAATTTCTCTGTCCTCCAATCAGAGGATGAAAAAATGCTGATGCTATTCTGGGCCAGCTAGCTGGCCCTGTGAGGCGAATTTTAAATTTGATTGGTTAAAGAAACAGACCCATTGTGAATATAGTCTAAGGTATATAGGCTAGCACTACTGATTCTGAAGGCCCTGTGCAGATTAGATTGACATGGCAGCACATAGTGGCTGAAATCTGATTAGACAAAAAAAAATCTAACATCCACATACATGTACTGGAATCAGTGCAGCCAAGAGAAACACTACGAAATAAAGAGAAAAAACTGTTTTGAATAAATTAATACAATTTCATGAAAAAAATATTAGAATTTAGGTTGTAAATGTAGATCAGTGCTACTGATAGTATTTATGCCAGCAGAGAAGGCCTTGCTGGCTGTGATTGCCCACCACTGTTTAATATACAGTGTCTATATGTTTTGAGAGACATATGAATGTTTATTGTGTTGATAGGCAGCAAACTAGATTTACTTTGAACAAAGAAATATATAAATGTACAGATGTTACTTTTTACTTTTTAGTGAAAATCCAATATGTCTCCAAACTTCCCTGCTCCAAAACAACCCGAAACCATTAAGCTTCCACTTACGTGTTTGATTGTGGGGGTGAGGCGATCTGATCACATCTTCTCTCCTGTTCTGCATCTTACACAAGTTCCTCTGTTAGAGACAAAAATTTCACATTTGGACTCTACAGAATTTTTTTTTCCAGTGATTTACTGTACACTGTATCTTGTGTGTTTTGCATTTTAAAGAGTTTGCTGAATTGAAACAAAAGGAACATTTTGCTGTGTCTCAAAGATCATAAAATACTCAATGTTTCCACATCTTTCTCGGGTACTGTAGGATAGCTAATATTACAGCGGACATGATAATGTTTCACAACTAGCTAATTTGCTAGCATTGTACTGCTGGCTATTGCAGTATTCAAACTAGCTAGTACTACTTTGGAAAATGATTTGAATGCAGGGTATTGGAGGTTTTTCTTTTGGAAATGACCTCAGGTATTTTTCTATTCTATTTTGTAATATATTCTAGATCATTTCTAATTAAATTATTAAAACTCATCAACACTTGCTAGCTAACTTGGTTAACATTAGGTCACTGACTAAATAGTTGTTTGTGCAACTCTATTACAAAATACTCAACCTGAAATACTTCTGTGACCATTTAGAGCAGAGCTGTTTTGCAAGATGGCTTAGAAAAAGTTTGTGTGTGTGTGTGTGTGTGTGTGTGTGTGTGTGTGTGTGTGTGTGTGGGTTCTCTCCCAGAGGCTCGTGGTGATTTGATGGAGGATGCTTGCATGTGTGAAGCTCAGATCGCATTCCAGAAGAAGGTCCATCACAGTGTTAAAGAGATAAATGGCAAACATATCCTTTCACTTCTTCTGCTAATCACACATGGCTTTATAAATACACACAATACCCACTTACTGTGTTCATGAGTTGAAACTGTGTAATATAAATAAATATAAATATAAATCACTTCTTATAATTTTGGCTAAGATCAAGTGTAGTGTAATATAAAGCTTAATTATATACTATGCACCTTTGTGTTTAATGTCTTTGTGCTTTGTCTTATGTTTTTTTTACTTGACTCGTTACACTGGACGATCTCTCAAGAAGAGTTGATCAGTTACAACTACGCTGAAGCCACACACACACACACACACACACACACACACACACACACACACACACACACAGCATGTCGTAGCTCTTTCATATAGCCGAGCCTCTTGGACGAATCTCTTTCCTCCTCTTCTTTGCATTTTATCTTCAACAATGTGTTCATCTAAACTAAAGTAGCACAGTACCAATGTTCTTTACTTCGGGTTGCCTGAAATTTATCTTATAATAACCCTGATGCTGTTGTCTCATTAATGCTTGTCCAGTCTCCTTTTATTTTGTAAAAATAAAAGCTTTAGAGAACCTTATGAAGGTTTGTTTGTTTAATATTAGGAGAAATATTTTTATTCCAGAAAAGATTTTATGTGTAAATCGCAAATGTATGACTTTTTCTCTCGTTTGCAGTTCTTTGTACAGATTTTTTTTATTAGAAAATAAAAATGGCTTGGGAAATTTTTTTTGTCTTTTAGTTCATCAGAACAGACTGATATATACTAATATATGTGTGTGTGTGTGTGTGTGTGTGTGTGTGTGTGTGTGTGTGTGTGTGTGTGTGTGCGTGCATCCTACTTAGAGACATCCTAAATAACACAATGGATATTATAATGACCACCAAGCTTTCGGACCCCTGGAACACCAACCTGAAATTAACCAAACACCTAGCAACACTGGGCTGCATGGTTATCCTACATCCTACATAGCAACACCCTATCAACCCCAATTACAACCACTTAGTACCAACCCAGTAAACACGGTTTCCTTCAGTAGCTTAGCAACTTCTATTCAGTCGATCATTGTTATCATCACCTATTTAACTTAAATTGATTTTAATTACTTGCTAATAATTTAATGATTTATATTTTTAACAGTGGCAGACTGTCAGAGCCAGCGAGGCTTCTCTGCTGGCCTAAACACATTTAGATCCACTGACTTGCATACATATTTTGTCCATGAATATGTATTCACATTTTTCTTAGTAGTCTGTTCTTTTCATTTCATCGTGTTTTTCTCTAGTGCACTTCTTCAAATACCGGTGTAACCAAATGAAATTTAAGTTAGAGTTTCTATCCAATCAGATTTCTGCTGTCACAACACACATTGCCAGGGTCAAGGGGGAATGTGATAGGACCTTCACAATAATGTCTGTCGGCTCCCTGTAGCTTTAAATCCATGTGGCTTAAAAACTGTTGTTTTAACCAATTAGATTTTAAGTTGGCCACTACGAAGACTTCTAGCAGGCATACAATAACCTCAGCATTTTCACGTTCATTGATTGGATGGTCAGAGAGCGCACTAGTCAGAGCTTGTAAACCGCATCTGTAGCAAACTGCCAAGCTCAAATCTGTTTGTGTGGATGTAATAGCTGTTTTTTTTAATTCCACAATGACTGAAAGAGGAGAAGAAATTGATTTGGTTTCAGGTACACTTACACGTATGTTTACAAGCCAGACTTTTCAAGCAAAGCCGGACATCGTGAGAAAAGGTCGAGCAAAACAATTCAAAACAGTTGTTAAGCCTTTTTTTTAGGAACCACTTGTTATACCTCATTCAATCTTTTACTTCCCCTTTGCACATCTAAATATATTTACACTATTTTCTAAAATACCTTTATCATTATCTAATATATTTTAAATAGTTTCTCATTTTATTTTCTCATATTTTGTCTTATTTTATATTTATATTGCCTTTTATATACATTTCTGAGCGGCCGATCACTTTTACATTTCACTGCAAGTTGTATTCTGCACTATGAATGTGACAAATAAAAATCTCGACTCTCTCTTGAATCTCATTTATTCTTTTGCATTTCCTTTCTTGTAGAATTTGCATAAAAAAACACAATTAGTCTTCATTCCTAATCCCCACAAAAAACTGTAATGCACAAAAATGCAGGAAAAACCCAGGATCATTTTATGAGGTTAATATGATGCAGGCTGACAGTGCGGTTGTGGCTACAGTGAATGGAGACTTGTTGAATTATGTTCATTGGGTTTCTTGCTTTTCGTTTCTTGTAAGGGCATTCATTCTCGCTGTATGAGATGCCTGTGTGATGCAGCCACTGGGTTTCCCTATAATATTGATGGTTTCTATAGACATGGGGCCATAGTGATGGCATTAAGAGGTGGACTGATTCAAGTGGAACAATACTGAAGCCAGAGGTGTGAAATACACAAACCACAACTGATTAAAACATTTTTAAGGCATTTTTTAAATGTACATTAAGTTGATAGTGATATTACACGAGGAAATGAAGAATAATCAGTGAACAGTAAAAAAAAAAAAACAATATGACTCGTTATACACGCGTGTAGCCTGCATCAGCGTCGCCTCTGAGTGACGTCATTTTCCATGGCCGGTTACCTAGAAACCAAATAAAGCCACTTGGCCCCGTTATACCGAAATGTTTTGCTTACTGAGGAAACTGTTTATGAATGTAGATTAAATGTTTCAAACTCATAATTTTCTCAGGAGAACAGATTTGTTCTGCTTTAACATCGCAACGAAAATCTTGTTGTTGTTTTTTTAGTTTTCAGGGCAGTTTGGCGGTTAGGCTAACAGCTAGCAAGGATGTTCATTTACCTGAGTAAGAAGGTAAGGTCGAATAACAAAGTACACGTGGAAGTTTTTTTTATTATTATTTTTTATGATGAATAATGTAGAGGCATAATGTAGATGTAATGTTGTGATGTATAATTGTAGTGGTGAATATAAAGGAGTGTAGTGGTGAATGTGAAGGGATGTATTGGTGAATGTAAAGTAGTGTAGTGGTGAATGTATAGGGATGTATTGGTGAATGTAAAGGAGTGCAGTGGTGAATGTAAAGGAGTGCAGTGGTGAATGTAAAGGGATGTAGTGGTAAATGTAAATGAGTGTAGTGGTGAATGTAAAGGATGTAGTGGTGAATGTAAATGAGTGTAGTGGTGAATGTAAAGGGATGTAGTGGTGAATGTAAAGGAGTGTAGAGGTAAATGTAAATGAGTGTAGTGGTGAATGTATAGGGATGTAGTGGTGAATGTAAATGAGTGTAGTGGTAAATGTAAAGGGATGTAGTGGTGAATGTATGAGTGTAGTGGTGAATGTAAAGGGATGTAGTGGTGAATGTAAATGAGTGTAGTGGTGAATGTAAAGGAGTGTAGAGGTGAATGTAAAGGAGTGTAGTGGTGAATGTAAATGGGTGTAGTGGTGAATGTATGAGTGTAGTGGTGAATGTAAAGGGATGTAGTGGTGAATGTAAATGAGTGTAGTGGTGAATGTAAAGGGATGTAGTGGTGAATGTATAGGGATTTAGTGGTGAATGACAGGGATTTAGTGGTGACTGTAAATGGATGTATTAGTGAATGTATAGGAGTGACATGGTGATGATGTAAAGAATGTAGTGGTGAATGTAAAGGAATGTAGTGGTGGTAAATAGATGAAGCGGTGATGTAAAGTGGTGTACTGGTGAATGTAAAGGGCTGTAGTGATGATGATGTAAAGGGGTGAAATGGTGATGATTTAAAGCGGTAAAATGGTGGATGTAAAGGAATGTAGTGGTGAATGTAAATGGATGTAGTGATGGTGATGTAAAGGGGTGTAGTGGTGAATGTAAATGGGTGTAGTGGTGATCTTGTAAAGGGTATAGTGGTGAATGTAAATGGATATAGTGGTGAAGATTTAAAGTTGTGTAGTGATGATGTAAAGGAATGTAGTGGTAAATGTAAATGGACATAGTGGTGATGATGTAAATAGATGTAGTGGTGAATGTAATTAGATGTATTAATGATGATGTTAAGGGGTGTAGTGGTGATGAGGTAAAGGGGTGTAGTGGTGATGATGTAAAGGGTTGTATTGATGATAAATGATAATTGCTGCTGTTTTTGTCTCTCAGATTGCGATTCCCAACAACATTAAGCTGAAGTGTGTGTCCTGGAACCGAAATCAGGGCTTTATAGCTTGTGGTGGAGATGAGGGTCTGCTGAAGGTCCTCAAACTGGAGACTCAAACAGGTACACACACCTCTCTGTCTTTTTTTGTCTTTCACTCTTGTATAGGGCTGAAACGATTGCTTGAGTAACTCGAGTAATTCGAACACAAAAAGCAAATTATTTGCCTGACTCTTCGTTTAGTCTTTTTAACTACAAACGGAACACTGTGTTTCCCAATGGACCAGTATTACTGATGCAACATGCGCAAAACCGCTTTGGGGTCTCATTTATAAACGTGTAAACTCTGAGCCCTGTGTACCACAACATGAAAACACAAAAGCTTAGCACGCACAACCTTTGCATGGAAAGTGGCATAAAAGTAAATTATTAAAGCAGACACTGTCCTTTGAAAAACCTCTGTAAAATCTCCTTTGACATTCCAGTTATTAATTAGCAATATTATTAGTTCAAGTTGTAGCCCATGGAACTTTCAGAAATCACTCATACCCTACTGTATTCTTCTGCATCTGATGTATTCTGATCTGTGCTCCTACACCTTTACAGACGATGCCAAGTTGAAAGGTCTTGCAGCTCCGAGTAACCTCTCCATGAACCAGACGTTAGAAGGACACACCGGTACGAGAGCTATAATTAAAATCTATTTATTATGCATAAAAAAAAAATCTCAATAGCTGCAAGCAGCACAGATAGCTCTCTTGAATAGAACTTTTCCAATTTTGTGATGTTAGCCGAATGCTACCTTTTTCAAAGGCATCATTAACAATCCTCTTCCAAATAAACTACTAGTGAATTTATGTAGAGTCTGTACATTCAGCTTTGCTATTAATTGATTTCATTCTATAAAGCCATGCCCACCAAGGGTTATGACAAACAAATACTTGTAAATGGTGGACACTGCAGCTACTTTTCAAATGAATATAGTTTAAGAAATGAGTTTACGTCACGGTTAAAGTGTCACTTGAAGCAAGCACGTAACAATCTAGATATGCAAATGAGTTTTGTTTTTAAAACGATTTTTCTTTTTTTGTGCGTCGTGTACAGGCGCAGTGCAGGTAGTAACCTGGAATGAGCAGTACCAGAAACTGACCACTAGTGACCAGAACGGCCTCATTATCGTCTGGATGCTGTATAAAGGTGGAACATGGTTAATGTTATTCATCTGACTGTCAGTGGTGGACAGTAACTAAGTAAATGTAATTGGTTACTGTACTTCAGTTCTGTTTGGGGGGACTTTTACTTTAACTTCACTACATTTCAATCTCACAGCACACCACCAATCAGGGTAGAGCACACGCTCTGTTTTAAACTTAGCAGTGGCCCAATTCAGACGAAAAGAGGTAGGGGGACACTTGCAAAAAAAATTGAAGGTGTGTATGCAGCTCTATCACTCATCTCGTTTTAAGGATAGTAAAGGCTAATGCATTTCATAAAATAGGCTAAAACTGTATATCACTTTGATTATGCTGTGTTGCTTTAAGTGACTGTAGCTAAAGCAGAGAGGAGCTTTTCAAAGCTGAAACGAATCAACGGGGGTCATGGCGTGGTTCACCCAGGGCATCATTCAAGCTAGAACTGCCACTGTGGCTTAGTACAAACATACAGTCCAGCATCAGTTCAACATCAAGCAGAACATTTTGAAAGGAATAAATGCCCCTGACCTTATTTGTGTGATTATTTAGAAGTTGTTGACAATAAGGTTTTGGGTGTGTTTAACTCATTAATATCATTTTATGAATAGATTGGTGTGCTAAGAGTAACATCAAGTTAATTAACCAAAGAGTCTTGTGATAAAAATTATTATAGGAACATTATAGCCATAATAAATCATAGTGCTTATACATTTGAAGGCAAATACCTTTTAACTTTTACTCAAGTGAAGTACTTTTACTGAAGTAATATTATGTATTGTGTATTATGTATCTCTCCTTTCACTCAAGTACATGCTTTGTTTATATTAATGCACTTTTCCTTCCTGCATCATGAACACTCCTGTGTGCTGTGTCCTTAACAGGCTCCTGGTATGAGGAGATGATTAATAACAGGAATAAGTCTGTGGTGAGGAGTATGAGCTGGAATGCGGACGGTGAGAAGATCTGCATCGTGTATGAAGACGGCGCCGTTATTGTGGGATCAGTGGACGGTGAGGGTGAAACTTTTGGGAAAGAACTGACATTCCAAAAACCTTTACCAAAACAATGCTGTTTGTTGGAAAGTTTCAAGGGTGGAAGGGGTTTATTGATTCTTAGTTCCACCCACTTAACAAGCCACAGTGTAATTTTAATGTTATTTTTTTATGGTAATTTTTACATACTCCTGGTTCCATGTACACCTTTAAATGGGGGAGGTGGAAGCTCAGTGGTTAAGGTTCTGGGTTACTGATCGGAATGTTGAGGATTTAAACCCCCAAACTGCCACTCTTTTGGCCCTTGAACAAGCCCCTTGACCCTCTGCGCTTCAGTTCCCATTGCGGAGATATGTGAAAAAATTATTTCCCATATCTAAAATGTAAATAAAAACAAAATGCAATTTGCAAATCTCTCAAATCAATATTCTATTAACAAAACATATAAAATGTTTAAACTTAGAAAATCATTTTAAGGAATTTGATGGATGCAAAACATTTAAAAAAAGGCCATGTTTACCACTACGTAGCATCATGTCTTCTACCCGTATACATCTGGGAACTGAGTAAACCAGTTGCTGAAGTTTTGGGAGAGGAATGCTGTCCCATATGTGTCTGATACGGGATTCTAGCTGCTAAACAGTTCTGGATGTTCTTTGTCGTATTTTTCATTACATGATGTGCCAAATGTTTTCAAATAAAGGTCTAGACTGCAGGCAGGCCAGTTTAGCACCCAGACTCTTCTACTACAAAGTCATGCTATTGTAATAGATGCAATGCGTAGTTAGCATTGTCTTGCTCATATATGCAAGGCCTTCCTTAAAAAATAAATTTGTTAGATGGATTTTACATTTGTTGCTCTGAAACCTGTATATTCTGTTTAGCATTGATAGAACATTTCCAGATTTGCAAGCTGCCTATTCCACAGGCACTAATGCACTTCCATACCATCAGAGATGCGGCTTTTTGAACGGAGCGCTGATAATGAGCCAGATGGCCCCCTTCTCACGTAGTGTCCATGGTTTCCCCACGCATGCTGGAGATTTAATCTGAATTTGTGGATGACATGGCAAACTGTAATCACAGCTAATGATTTCTGGAAGTATTAGTGAGACCATGCAGTGATTTCCATTACAGAATCATGACTGTTTTAAATGCAGTGCTGCCCCCTTTTGTTGCCCCATACCATAATATTCTATGTTCTATTGTGAATAAAATGTGGGTTTATGAGATTTGCAAATCATTGTCAGTGTCCCAACGTTTTTGGAATGGGGTTGCATGTTCTCCTTGATGTTCTCTGCAGGAAACAGGATCTGGGGCAAGGAGCTGAAGGGGATCCAGCTGGCCCATGTGGCTTGGTCTCCCGATAGCAAGATCCTGCTGTTTGGAATGGCCAATGGAGAGATCCATATCTACGACAACCAGGGCAACTTCATTGTCAGTACACATCATGCTACACACAATCTGTAGCTAAATATTTTATACCCTGTTTTATGGTTCTTATACAACAGCAGTTTGGATGGTCTGCCTTGTGTTTAGATGAAGATGACACTGCATTGCCTGATAAACGTGACCGGTGCTGTTAGCATCGCAGGTATCCATTGGTACGCTGGAACCGAGGGTTATGTTGAGCCCGACTGCCCCTGCCTCGCCATCTGCTATGAGAATGGACGCTGCCAGGTCATGCGCTATGAGAACGATGACAGTGAGTTCCCTTATCGCTCCATGCATGGTTCCTTTGATACCTTTTAGACAAGCAGATGCATATTTTAAGCTTCCACCACCGTGTTTCACTGGGATCTGAAGAAATGCTGCTTGCTTCTCATTGTGTGTGTGCTGGTGTAGATCCAGTGATCATTGACACCCTCATGAACGTGGCCAGTATCCAGTGGAACCACAGCGGCAACGTTCTCGCAATAGCCGGATCACTAAGGAACCCTGGAGGAGATAAAGATGTCAATGTCTTGAATTTCTACACACCGTTTGGAGAAGTAAAGATAATACAAAGAAAATAACATTAATAATTGTAGCTGAATTGTTCATATTGTTCTCTGACACTTATTTCTGCTTTCCGTGATTGTTGTTCTCGTTATGTTCCTCTGATTCATGGTGCAGCACCTGCGCACTCTGAAGGTTCCCGGGAAACAGGTGACAGCCATATCATGGGAAGGTGGAGGACTGCGGATCGGCCTGGCTGTAGATTCCTACATTTACTTTGCCAACATAAGACCTGATTACAAGGTAAAACTGCCACTTTGGCATTTACACTTCTCTTTCGTCAGTGATGGAAATGAAGATCGAAAGAAAGAAAGAAAGAAAGAAAGAAAGAAAGAAAGAAAGAAAGAAAGAGAAGGAACCAATGAAGAAAGAAAGAAAGAAAGAAAGAAAGAAAGAAAGAAAGAAAGAAAGATAGAAAGAAAGAAAGATAGAAAGAAAGAAAGAAAAGAGAAAGAAAAAGAAAATAGAAGGAAAATTTAAATAAAAGGAAAATGAAAAATAATGGAGTAAAGAAAGGACAAAATAAAAGGATTAATAAAATTAATGGAACAAAAAATAATTTTTTAAAGAAAGAAAAATAAATGAATTAAACTTTTAAACAAAATAAAATGGAAAGAAAGAAAAAGAAAGGAAGGAAGAAAGCAAAGAAAGAAAAGAATAAAAGTATTGAGAGAAAAGAAGATCAGAAGAAAGAAAGCAAACAAAAAGAAAATGATTTGAAGATAATTAAAGGAGGGAAGAAAATACAAGGATTAATAGAATGAAAGAAAGAATGAAAGAAAGAATAAAAGAAAGAAAGAAAGAAAGAAAGAATAATACTTTTAAACAGAAAAAATTTAAAGAATTGAAAAAAGGAAAGAAGGAAGGAAGGACAGAAGGAAAAAAAACAAGGAAGCATTATGTGAATGACTGAATGAAAAGTAGGTGGGAATCAAAAGAGCAAAAATTATTTATGAAAAAAAATCTACTTAATTTGAAAGAAAGACTAAAAAACTGGAAGAAAGGGAGTCTAAAGCAAACAAACAAAAGAGGAAATAACATTGTTTAAAAGAAAGACAGTGTCTCTCTCTCTGCCCTCTGTCTCTCTAATTGTCTCTCATTGTCTTTCTCTCTCTCTCTCCCTCTTCCTGTCTGTGTGTGTGTGTGTGTGTGTGTGTGTGTGTACAGTGGGGTTACTGCTTGAACACGGTGGTGTATGCATACACTCGGCCGGATAGGATGGAGTACAGCGTTGTGTTCTGGGACACAAAGAACAACGAGAAGTTTGTGAAGTACGTGAAGAGTTTAATGTCGGTCACCACCTGTGGAGATTTCTGCATTCTGGCCACTAAAGCAGATGATTCTCATCCACAGGTATATACACACACACACACACACACACACACACACACACACCTTGATACTCAGCATCGGTTCCTCACTTAACATTATTATACAACTATATCTGTATTTATTATCTTTATTTTCTCCACCTTAACTGAACAACAGGAGGACATAGACCCAGACACGGCAACAGCAACGGTAACAAGACAAACAGCATTTCCTATTTTTACTTCACTAGTATCACAATGCTATTTTAGCTAAAAATAAAAAGTTGTAGATGTAAATAATGATTTAAACAATGACATTCTCCAGTAACAGACCAGTAATAGTCCAGTCCAGTAAGACCAGTAACACAGTTCATACACACTGTATATATTCACTTATATAGTTTTGGTGCACCCATTTATGGTCAGAAGTCACATGATCTGTTGAACAGATCTGATGAAACATACATGCTTTTGCCAAAAGTATTAGGACACCTGAATTTTCCAGCATATCTTGTTTTTCCCCAAAGTTGGAGGCACACAGTTGTACAGGACCCAAACCTGTTCCAGCATGACAATGCCCCTGTGTATAAAGCCGGCTCTATAAAGATATGTTTCCATGGCTGGGAGTGGAAGATCTTGCTATAGAGCTCCAACCCTACTGAACACCTCTGGGTTTAATCTGAATGCTGACCGAACCCCAGGGCTCCTCACCTCCCTGAATCTGTAGCTGATTGAGCACAAATCTCTGTAAGCACACTGCAAAATCTAGTGGAACATCTTCCTAAACAAATTGGATCTTGCAAAACATTGTTATCAATACAAAGTCCAGGAAAAAAAATCTTGATTATAAAACAAAACTCCCAAATGTAAAATTTCTTCTTGAGTGCCATTAAATCCATTATTTTAATTTAAATTTATATTATAGCACAAAAGACCGATTAGAAACTGTCTACCAAAACATGGAGTGAAGAGGGTTAGGAGTAAAGGCTAAGTCTCAACACGATGCTCCCACCATCATGTTTCACTCAGTTCAAATGAGTATTAAGGAATAATTTAGCATTTTACAGCAGCAAGTTTGAATTATACTCATAATTATGGTTTCAATTTAAATATGCGAATTTTTATTAACTTTATGCATATATTTTATATATAAAATTTTATATTTTTTTGAAAGCATAACAGTCAGATTTAACCTGCTGCTTCAATTCCTGTTTTTATTCCTGCAGTACGTTCTGGTGTTGTGTAACTCCATTGGGACTCCTCTGGACTCCAAATACATCGAAATTGGTGAGCAAGATTGTCTGTGGAATGATGATTTCAGGTGAAGATAGAAAGAAAGAAAGAAAGAAAGAAAGAAAGAAAAAGAAAATAGAAGGAAAATTTAAATAAAAGGAAAATGAAAAATAATGGAGTAAAGAAAGGACAAAATAAAAGGATTAATAAAATTAATGGAACAAAAAATAATTTTTTAAAGAAAGAAAAATAAATGAATTAAACTTTTAAACAAAATAAAATGGAAAGAAAGAAAAAGAAAGGAAGGAAGAAAGCAAAGAAAGAAAGAATAAAAGTATTGAGAGAAAAGAAGATCAGAAGAAAGAAAGCAAACAAAAAGAAAATGATTTGAAGATAATTAAAGGAGGGAAGAAAATACAAGGATTAATAGAATGAAAGAAAGAATGAAAGAAAGAATAAAAGAAAGAAAGAAAGAAAGAAAGAATAATACTTTTAAACAGAAAAAATTTAAAGAATTGAAAAAGGAAAGAAGGAAGGAAGGACAGAAGGAAAAAAAACAAGGAAGCATTATGTGAATGACTGAATGAAAAGTAGGGGTGGGAATCAAAAAGAGCAAAAAATTATTTATGAAAAAAAAATCTACTTAATTTGAAAGAAAGACTAAAAAACTGGAAGAAAGGGAGTCTAAAGCAAACAAACAAAAGAGGAAATAACATTGTTTAAAAGAAAGACAGTGTCTCTCTCTCTCTGCCCCTCTGTCTCTCTAATTGTCTCTCATTGTCTTTCTCTCTCTCCCTCTCTCTCTCCCTCTTCCTGTCTGTGTGTGTGTGTGTGTGTGTGTGTGTGTGTGTGTGTGTGTGTGTGTGTGTACAGTGGGGTTACTGCTTGAACACGGTGGTGTATGCATACACTCGGCCGGATAGGATGGAGTACAGCGTTGTGTTCTGGGACACAAAGAACAACGAGAAGTTTGTGAAGTACGTGAAGAGTTTAATGTCGGTCACCACCTGTGGAGATTTCTGCATTCTGGCCACTAAAGCAGATGATTCTCATCCACAGGTATATACACACACACACACACACACACACACCTTGATACTCAGCATCGGTTCCTCACTTAACATTATTATACAACTATATCTGTATTTATTATCTTTATTTTCTCCACCTTAACTGAACAACAGGAGGACATAGACCCAGACACGGCAACAGCAACGGTAACAAGACAAACAGCATTTCCTATTTTTACTTCACTAGTATCACAATGCTATTTTAGCTAAAAATAAAAAGTTGTAGATGTAAATAATGATTTCAACAATGACATTCTCCAGTAACAGACCAGTAATAGTCCAGTCCAGTAAGACCAGTAACACAGTTCATACACACTGTATATATTCACTTAAATAGTTTTGGTGCACCCATTTATGGTCAGAAGTCACATGATCTGTTGAACAGATCTGATGAAACATACATGCTTTTGCCAAAAGTATTAGGACACCTGAATTTTCCAGCATATCTTGTTTTTCCCCAAAGTTGGAGGCACACAGTTGTACAGGACCCAAACCTGTTCCAGCATGACAATGCCCCTGTGTATAAAGCCGGCTCTATAAAGATATGTTTCCATGGCTAGGAGTGGAAGATCTTGCTATAGAGCTCCAACCCTACTGAACACCTCTGGGTTTAATCTGAATGCTGACCGAACCCCAGGGCTCCTCACCTCCCTGAATCTGTAGCTGATTGAGCACAAATCTCTGTAAGCACACTGCAAAATCTAGTGGAACATCTTCCTAAACAAATTGGATCTTGCAAAACATTGTTATCAATACAAAGTCCAGGAAAAAAAATCTTGATTATAAAACAAAACTCCCAAATGTAAAATTTCTTCTTGAGTGCCATTAAATCCATTATTTTAATTTAAATTTATATTATAGCACAAAAGACCGATTAGAAACTGTCTACCAAAACATGGAGTGAAGAGGGTTAGGAGTAAAGGCTAAGTCTCAACACGATGCTCCCACCATCATGTTTCACTCAGTTCAAATGAGTATTAAGGAATAATTTAGCATTTTTACAGCAGCAAGTTTGAATTATACTCATAATTATGGTTTCAATTTAAATATGCGAATTTTTATTAACTTTATGCATATATTTTATATATAAAATTTTATATTTTTTTGAAAGCATAACAGTCAGATTTAACCTGCTGCTTCAATTCCTGTTTTTATTCCTGCAGTACGTTCTGGTGTTGTGTAACTCCATTGGGACTCCTCTGGACTCCAAATACATCGAAATTGGTGAGCAAGATTGTCTGTGGAATGATGATTTCAGGTGAAGCCTCTGAAATAAGCAGGATCTTTAACATGTCTATTTTACTTCATTTTAGTACGCTTTTTTTTTCATATTTTATCTGATATGAGACGTGATCGTCCCTCCAAACCTCCATGTATTACACATGTGTCGAGCGTTACCACACACACGCTCTGTTTGCATTTGCAGACCCTCTGTTCGTAACCATGACGAAGACTCACGTCATTGCCGCATCCAAGGAGGCTTTCTACGTCTGGCAATACCGCGTGGCCAAGAAGCTCACGGCTTTGGAGATCAACCAGGTCGCCAAGACCAGGAAGGAGGGCCGTGAAAGGTAAGAGAACGTGCCGTGTATTGTGTTTAGTCTGGCTGAGGTGTGTGAAGGAATGTGAGGAACTCCATGACGTGGGAATCAAGGATATGGCTAGCTGAGAGTTGGCTCGGGCATCACGTTCTGTTTGTTTTCTCTCCTCTCTGTCCTTTGTGTCTGTGCGTCTGCCCGTCTGTCTGTCTGTCTGTCAGCACACTGACGTTGTGTGTTCACTCACCGCAGGTGTATGCAAAGGGCTCAGTTCATAGTGCCGTGCAAGGATTCCACACACAAACACACACACACTGTTCTTTGTGTGTGTTGTGTTTGCTCTTGTAGTCTTACTCAGCAGTAGGAAAGTTACAGCGGGACATGTTTGCTGTCTGAAGTTTTCTGCTTTAAAATTGGTGATGTGTAATGTCACGACAGCGGACATCATAAGCAGCAGACAGCTGCATCATCATTATCCTTAATGTGATTATGACAACTTTTTGAGCGATGAAGTGAATAACACTGTTTATCTCTTCATCATGCCACCTTTTAGTGGGTGGGATATATTTTCTCAGCAAGTAAACATTTTGTCCTCAAAGTCAATGTGTTAGAAGCAGGAAAAAGCATAAGGATTTGAGGGAGTATGACAAATTGTGATGTCTAGATGACTGGGTCAGAACTGCAGCTCTTGTGGGCTGTTTCCTGGTCTGCAGTGGTCAGTATCTATCAAAAGTGGTCCAGATTTTACTGCAGCCATTTTCACTTCCTGCTTATTCTTGGGGAGTTCTGTCTTCCGATTTATCTTCAGCAAGTGAAATACAGCTCATTAGGGTCGAAGCCAATCCAACACATTCCACTTCATTAGCTTAAAAAATATTTCAGACTGTCGTCCATCTGCAGTGTGAACCTCTTCCCTGATTATCTTTGACACATTTGAATGTGAGCAGATGCTGTAGCTGTATACACTCCAGAATTTATCCTTTTGCTTTTCTCACCAGTCCCATCATCAATGTATATTAGAAAATCAGTGTAACTGTGGGCTTCAGATCATGAGCAGTTCCTTTCCTTCTCTATTCTCTTCTATTCCTCCGCCTGGCCCTCTCAATGAGTAGCACTGCTATTATGGTTCATGCTCCTGTCACTTCACGCATGGACTACTGCAATGCTCACTAGAACTCCTACAAAGGACCAAATATCTCCCGTTCTTCAACAGCTGCACTGGTTTTCTGTTAAACAGCACATTAAATAAAATCCTGCTTTTCATTTAGAAGGCATTACCTGGCTTCTTCATATTTATCTGACCTACTTCTAACATATACTCCTTCTCGAACTCTTAGCTCAATGTCCTCATCCAGCTTAGTTCTTTCTTGTATGTGTTTGGAAACTAGGATCTCGAGCTTTTAGGTACGCTGCCCCATACCCAAAATCACATCTTTTCAAGCAGGCAATATTTTTCAATATTGGTAACTTTTTTTTTTTTTTTTTAATTGTATGTAAGGTGTCCTTGAGTAACATCTAAGGTGGCTATAAATGAAATGTATTATTATTATTATTATTATATTCCAATAATTTTGCTACTCGTTCATCTTTGTCTCATCTGTCTATAATATGATGCTCCAGATCTGTACAGATTCATAGGAAAACAGATTCATGGCATCTCCCTTTTTTTTCCCCTCTCTTTAACTAGTCAGCAGTGTTTTGCGGTTTCATTTCACACACATTTCCGAAGAGTGTAATGATGTAATAGTGCAACATTATAATATCTGTGTTAAATCCACTTTACCTCAATTCTCTTTTTTCACACATTCATATACACACACACACACACACACACACACACACACACACACACACACACACACACTTGTGCAGGGTTTACCACATTGATGACACACCGAGTGGCACAGCTGACGGTGCGCTGGACTTCGCCAAAGCCTTTACAGTGAGTGCCGATTATACACACACACACAAACATACACACACACACACACACACACACACACACACACACACACATACACACACACACACACACATTCTGCCACTAATATGCTAAAGAAAGGGACATGCTCGCATAAACACCCATGCAGTTCCATCTGCTTGTCAGAGCATTAGCACAAAAAACCCATTAATCTATTAGCACACCACACACACACACACACACACACACACACACACACACACACACTTCTGCTAGCCTGCACAGACTGAAAGAGTTCATTTGAATGTGAACAAATAGTTGGCATAAATGGTATCAGGAAGAAATGGGCAACACATTTAGGCTCTGTGATTGGCTGAAGCAGAGCTTATATAACTTGTATAGAAAATTAGCCACACCTACTTTACATTCAGAAAAAATAAAATTTTTATCTGCTTGGTTCCCTCCAATTTTATATTCACAGTGTACTGCGTAATTAAAGAATATTACGCATAGACCAGAGTGTGTGTACATATGTGTGTGAGCTTCTTAAATGAATTATTTTTTCCAGGCCACCAGAGATCCGATCTGTTGCATCGCAGCATCAGACAGAACTCTCATAGTGGTACGTACAGGGTTCAGCTGCACAAAGCTAAGCTGTGATGATTATATTAAAGTCAGTGTGTGTTATATAAAGTGTGCGTGTATGTGTGTGCAGGGTCGTGAATCAGGGATCTTGCAAAAATACCTTTTGCCTAACGTCAGCTTGATGCAGAAGTTTTCTCTGAGCTGCAGAGCGTATCAGCTCTCTCTCAACTGCAACTCCAGGTGTGTACGTCTTTTCACGTTATTTGCAGTTAGCGTCGTCCCCTCACAACCCTAGGATGTAAGATTAATTTAATAAGCACAATTAACGCCATGTGACCCTAGCTATTATTTAACATTTAAGTCTGGTTGTGTGGGTGACTGATATCAGGGTAGACCACAGTAAAATGATATACTGTGGTCTACCCTGATATCAGTCACCCACACAACCAGACTCAAATGTTAAATAATGGATACAGTATAGAAATGAATTGACTGCACTGTTAGGAAGTAGAAACTTCTGAAGAGTTTGATATGATTCTTTTTATGCAAATATGCATTGATATACATCGGGCAAAAGAAGTAACACGTCACCATTTTTCTCACTAAATATATTTCTAAAGGTCTATTGATATATAATCTTTACCAGATGTTGTTTACAACCCATGCAATCAACAAAGAAATCAAACCATACATGTACATAAATGAAGTTATGTGTAATAATGTTAAATGACACAGGGAAAAAGTATTAAACCAACACGAAGAAAGAGGGGTGAAAAAGGCACCAGCTGAAATCAATCAGGAATTAGAAAGCGATCCTGCCGCTTGTTAATGCACATTAATATCAGCTGGTTCAATCCCAACTGATGACCCATATAAAGATGTCACAGAAGCAAAGAGCTCTGTTAAGACCTTCACAACCGTCTTCTTATTCTTCTTTCGGCTTCTCCCATTAGGGGTCGCCACAGCGGATCATCCTTCTCCATACCCCCGTGTCCTGTATCTCCTCTTTCACCCTAACTTCCTGCATGTCTTCCCTCACCACACCCATAAACCTCCTTTTTGGCCGTCCTCTTTTCCTCCCTCCTGGTGGCTCCATCCTCAGCAGTCATTGCTGCAAAACATACTGATTACATTAGTTACAGAATAATTTCCTATGCACCGATGCGAATCAGTGAATCTTACCATCCCTAATATATAAATATATTCCGTTCCTATCTTCCATCAGCCGCTTGGCTATCATCGACATGACCGGAGTGTTGACGTTCTTAGACATCGATCCACGCGGCTCGTCTGAAGAAGTGGAAGAAGGCGCATCGGCCGGAGACCCGTCCAAATTTGAGCGCAAAGACGTGTGGGATATGAAGTGGGCCAATGACAACCCTGACCTCTTTGCCATGATGGAAAAGACCAGGATGTACGTCTTCAGAAACCTGGACCCTGAGGTCAGGAGACAGAAAGAGATTTCTTACTCTGTTATGACATTATGACACATACAAATGTGATGATGAATATGTTCTTTTCTTATACTGGAACTTTCTTATATGTATCAGTATTCCTTCACAAAATCTGGCTTTTCAATAGAGGTCGACCAGATCATTGGTTTTGCCCGTTAATTGTCACCAATAGTTGCTGGAACTATCAGCAAATATCCATATTAATAGTTTATAGTTTATTCACTGACGGTTCGTTTTTACACGTGTGACTGCGTGCTGCACGGAGAGCGCTATATTATATTTATTATAATTTATTAATTATATATTTCTATATATGAATTATGTTTATTCATTTTAAAAAACTCAGTTGATTAATTGGTTTCCGGTAAGTAAGATCCAACCTAGCTTTCGATATCTGTAAACCGGTCGACCTCTAATTCTCAGGTGTTCAATCCCTGGACTGCTTGAGGCAGAACTTGCTGAGCGGGAGCAAATAGAGTTGGCAAAACATCCATAAAATAAACCTGTGTGTATATACCAATACACTAAATTCACTGTCATCTCCGGGATTTTTAACACACATTTGAGCCTTTTATTTTTTTTAATAATCGTTTCATTGCTTTCTATTCCAGGAGCCGATTCAAACATCTGGATTCATCTGTAACTTTGAAGATCTGGAAATCAAGTCTGTTCTGCTGGATGAAATCATGAAGGTAGGGGCGATTAGGCGTGTGAGAAGAGATCAGTGGAACAGTATGGAGATCAGTGGAACAGTACTGTAATCAGAAACAATGATCATACTGTTAGATTATTACAAGTGTCTAGTGATTGTTGGTTATTGCTGTATTTTATTTCCTTGTTTACTGATTGTGTGTGTGTGTGTGTGTGTGTGTGTGTGTGTGTGTGTGTGTGTGTGTGTGTATGACCCATAGAATCCTGAACGTCCGAATAAGGATTATCTGATCAACTTTGAGATCCGTTCTCTGAGAGACAGCAGAGCACTGATTGAGAAAGTGGGAATAGAGGACGCTTCCCAGTTTATAGAGGACAATCCTCACCCCAGACTCTGGTAGGGTCCATCTCTCACATATATACACACACACACACACACATATACACACACACACACACACACACAGTCCAGAAACATAGACATTTATTTCAGCATTTATTTAAATTTTAGAAAAGAAGGTGTGGCCTCTTTGTATCAGTCTCAGCAAAGGAGGTGTTACTTCTGTAATTGTCATTAATGTTAAAGGGGGTGTGTCATTTTATTTTATTTTTTTTACGTGCCATTCAAGTTAAAGCGGATGTAGCTTCTGTACCTGTCGCTTTTAGTGAAAGATGTTCACATTGATAATTTAAAATAAAGGCGGTATGGCCTACATGTTAAACTTAGTGAATGTGGCCTCTGTACCTGTTAACCTTATTTAAGGAGGATTTACCTCTGTAACTGTCACTCAGAGAAGGAGGAGGGACCTCTGTACCTGTCACTCTCAGGCACTGGGACTTCTATAAGTGTCATTCACATTCAAGGAGGTGTGGCTTCCCTACCTATCACTCTCAGTGAAGGAGGTGTGGCATGTGTACCTGTCAGTCACCTTGTATGTGATGTACCTTTTTGGTACACCACCAACTCTTGTGTAATTGATCAAAATGTGTGTGTTTTGTAAAAGTTTGTGAATGACTTTCGTGTTACCTGATGTATGAAGGAAGAGTTGAAATAAATGCGTGTCATGAATTCAACCCTCTCTTTTTACTTATATAATAATAATAATGATAAAAATAATAATAATAGTAATAGTAATCTTTATTTTATGTAGCACCTTTAACACTCAAAGCGCATTACAAAGAAAAAACCCAAAACAAATAAAAACAAGATAAACATTATACATACATAAAGTCGAAATCAACTAAAAGCTATCTTATAAAAAGAGATACTCCTAGAGAATTCCATCATTTATGAGCACAAGAAGAGGAAAAACCCAGTCATCCAGAGGCAGTGCCGGTTCTAGACATTTGGATGCCCTAGGCAAAATATATTTTGGAGGCCCCCCCAGCCTCCTTCCCTCCACCTTTTAGAATAAATAAAAATAACTTAAAACAAATAATGATTTATACAAAACCTGTTATCAGCTCTTTTATATGCTTACTTAAATGTGCAAATTAACTTGCTTGTGATTGAAGTTTTTTACTTTTACTTTTTCTTTAGTATTTCTTTTTCAAAAGTCAGCTCCTAATGCAAAATCACAGTACAGTCTATCAGCGTCAAACATATGCAAATTTATTCTTAACGCATCATGACACCCGTGCTGTTTTAAACTAAGAATAAACCGGCTGCAAATAATCATTCATCTTTAAAAGGCTTGAGAATCTGCAGAATTTAGCTCTGTTTATCTTAAAAGTACATTATAATCACGTCTGGGAGTGTAATCGGTTTTCTTGTGACAGAAAATGTAGAGATATACCATGTAGTTCCTTATAAGAATTTTCAAATCCATCAGGAACCTGACAGGAAGCCAGTGCAGTGACTTCGTGTGTTCAGCTGTCCCAGTCTTTGTCAGAATTTGTGCAGCAGAATTTCAAACTAGAAACCCTCCACCAACAAAGCATTACAATAATTAATCTAAAAAAAAACAACAACAGAAAAACAACAACAACAACAACAGTGTTAAGGGAGGGATAACATTGGGCACAATCTTGCAATATTTCAGAGATAAAAAAAAATCTATGTTTCACTGTTTTCTAAACTTGAGAGTTAAATGTAAACTTGTATCAAACATCACCCCCAAATTTTACAATTCTGATTCAAACTCTAAAACAGAGCCAATCACATTTAAGGTTGGAGCATTTTTAATTTGATGGGGTGAGCCAATAAGCGTTACCTTATTACAGTTTGGACATGGGAAATTAAAAAATCTCCATGTTTTTATCTCTGAGATGCAGTGTTCAAGCAAACCAATGGCTGCATTATCAACAAGTGAATGTAAATCTGGGTATCATCTGCAAAAAAGTGAAACTTAAGACCAAGAGATCTTAAAAGAATAAACACACTCTAAGAATAGAGGTGCCCTCGAATAGTGGAAGATTCAATGCTTTGATAGGAGGAACCTGATTCAACTACCAATCTCACAGTTAAATCTTCGCAGACGTGTTATGAAACTTGGGTTCGTACTATTTTGGTTATATGGGGGGGGCTTAAAGTCTAATTTCACATAGAACTACGTTTTATACTCCCAATAAGTTATTATACAGCCTATTATGATAACGCTGTAAATAACCATGTGAAAAGAAAGAAGCTTTTAATAAATATTTTTAATGTGTTTGCATAAATCCAACTTGCCTGTGACAGATTGAAGTGTCACTTGCCACGATCCATGAGCGGCACAGGAGCATCTTAGAGGCAGGGATTTAAATATTGAATGTCTGGGAGATTCTGTAAAGGTATATTCTGCTCTAATTTAATTCTGTACATTAATATTCTATTGTTTTTCGGTGCATCAATGTTGCGCTGTAATTAAAGAGCGCTTGCACAGGTGATTTAGACGATTTATTTTAATTCGCAGACACGTGAAATGCAAATCCTGTGTGCAGTGTGGCCTTTCTGCACTTATTTATGTTCTTTTTTGGGGGGGTTTATTGATCTCGAATGTTTTTATACATTTTCTTATATATCTTCGAGTGATGTTTTGTACATCGTGGCTTTAAAATGTTTCGAGGAATCAGTTTAAGAATACCTGCACACACACACACACACACACACACACACACACACACACACACACACACACACGATTCAGAGATCAGTCGACTATAAGCAAGACTTGACACCAAAAATTCATGGACTCAAAATCAAAACATTTGATTTTGATTTCCTATTTAAATATGAAAAATGAACAATTAGTTTACCAGAAGAAGATAATCATTTCCAAATCCAGTGTCACTGGAGTTATTTTGGCTCAATATAATTATATTTTTAGATCTTTTTATATATTATTATATAATTTAAAATGTGTGTTTTTGTCTGGCACAGGATAGTTCCCCCCAGTGACTAGTGTTTGTGTGTATGTGTTTATGTATGTGTGTGTATGTGCCCAGGTGTGTGTTGCGTGGGTGCTGTACTGTAAACGATGCCGTGTGCGTACTCCCTTCTCAGTGACGTGATTTTCAGACGTGTTTTTTTCCGTTATGATGCAAAGAGCGCTGAGAAAGTGAGCTCTGAGTTTACATTGTCGTCTCTGAATGAGAACGTGCCACGCTCAATGAGAAGGAAACTCCGTCTCGCACACAAACACACACACATGCACACCCACAGCACGTGTGTATTTCGGGGAAAGAGTAATGTAACGGAACTGAAGAAGGAACAACCCGTGCCCTTGCGTGCGTGCGATTTATTTTCACTCCACTCCATTGGCGAAGTTACACTGTGGATGAGGAACATTTTCATGATGTTTTTTCATGAATCCTGACACTGAAATGTGTGGCGCCTGGAGCTGAGCGATGATTTGTGTGCCGTGTCGGCAGCGCGTGTGTGTGAGGTGTGTGCGCGAGCGCGTCGGCGGCGCTTGAGAATCGCCCCTCACTCCGAAGCTGTGGTGCTGCTGACACTTCTCACAGCACACAGAGGAATTTCAGAGCATTCTGGGGAAAAGCGGAGCGCCTCAGCGAATACACTCGTCCACTCAAGCTCAGGAAACACATCAGACAGTTGTGCAACTGTAACATCCCCTATCTGGTAGTAAAATGTGTGTGCACCTGTGAGTGCGATGGAAAAGATCTCATATCTGTATGAAAGGATAAAAGATCTTTTTTAAGAACGTGCGAGTGGCCACATTCACCTCCTGTTAGCTTTAAGGTTCCCACGAGGTCAGAGGTCAGCTAACTAACATGCCCTGGAATGTATGAATGAGCATAAATGGTTGTTTGTGTTGTGTGTGTGTGTGTGTGTGTGTGTGTGTGTGTTTGTGTTGTGTGTGTGGGTGTGGGTGGATGCATGCATGTTGTGGCATCTGAACCATTGTCTTTCGTATGCACACAAAATGTGATGTTGAGCCTTCAAACAGCATTGTGGTTAGTACCCCGAGGTCAGAGGGTCATCGTGAGATTTTGAGTGCAAACATGAGTGTTGTGAAGATCTCCATTCTGACTGCTCACCAGGTGCTGATTTTTCTCTATAACCCATAAAAGTACATCCTAGATGTCTGAAATTCAAACTACTGATATTACTGATACTGTTACAAATATCTGTCTGTCTGTCTGTCTGTCTGTCTGTCTGTCATTGTATATACATGGGTTTGTGCGGAAGTATGGTCAGGTTGTTTCCGGCAAAAAAACCTCACCTATGAGCAGAGCTCTGTGACAGAGTGCACACGTGGTCAGAATAGCATCCGATGTACACAGGACGATGTCTTTTGGCACAGTGATTTATAAAGGTCGGTGCTCCTTGTGACTGTGCGTGCAAGCCTTATACTGCCATCTGTTGGCGCGTTAAAAAATCTAGTCTCGAAGGGTTGCACTGATTAAAGTAGAACATCACTGGGGTGAAAAGCACCGCTCCTCTGGGAATGACTGTTCATAGCTGCTATGAAGCGAGTGATGGGTATCCTCACCATTAAATATAGTTGTAAATGGTACATTTAGAAATAATAAGAAAATTGTCAGCTTGTTGACATTAAGATCATCACACCACACCATCACTATTGATATGTTTGATTACTCAGATACAGTCAATAAGGCAAGAGTTTTCCATGCTTCTTTTTTTTTTTGTGGATGTGTAGGCGTCTTCTAGCGGAGGCGGCGCTGCAGAAGCTGGAGCTGAAGATGGCCGAGCAGGCGTTCGTGCGCTGTAAGGACTATCAGGGCATCGAGCTGGTGAAGAGAGTAGACAAGCTGCAGAGCGAGGACATGAAGCAGGCCGAGGTGGCCGCATACTTCGGACGCTTCGAGGAGGCTGAGAAGATGTACCTGGACATGGATCGCAGGTATGCACACACACACACAGGCTTGCACATAATATCACATGGGTTTGAGGCTTTGAGTTTGGGTTTCTGAAACATTGTCCCTCTCAGGGATCTGGCCATCAATCTGAGGATAAAGCTGGGTGACTGGTTCCGGGTTCTGCAGCTGTTACGGAGCGGCTCAGGAGACAGCGACGACGCTCTGCAGGAACAGGCTTACAACGCCATCGGGGATTATTTCGCAGACAGACAGAAATGGTACAGAAAGTCAGGGTCTTTTTTGGTGCTTGTCTCTATGAAGGTGGTGCTAATATAGAAACGATAATACAGGTTAGTAGTGTAGGGTAGTGTTAATTGCTCTGTTTTAATAAGTTACAAGTTATAGTACACTACCCCATACTGATCATCATTCTTTAAGACTCCTGGGTAGGCTAGGCCATGATGGGGTCACCGGAACACATCTCCATCATAAGTCAGGGACTACCTATAGCTCTTTAATGTAAACTTGAAAATTGTGACCAATCAGAATCCAGAATTCAATCCAAACTATTTTTTGGTAACTGATGAACTTATACTTCATTGTAATGGATTTTGTTTTTAAAAGTTTCACCCCTGTTATAAATGTTAATGTGTGCGTGTGTGTGTGTGTCCTGTTCAGGCTGAATGCAGTGCAGTACTACCTCCAGGGCCGTAATCAGGAGAGACTGGCTGAGTGTTATTATATGCTGGAGGATTATGATGGCTTGGAGCGGCTCGCTAGCGCTCTGCCGGAAAACCACAAGCTGCTGCCGGTGCTGTATTCCGTTTCCACCTGTCTCTCTATGATTTCTCTAAAACTGGTCTCGTACTGCTTTAGTAACTTCATACAGCTTTTATAATTGTAGAACGCTTTCTGTTGCTCTCCACGTGGTCACGTGCCACGTTGATCCAACACATGAGGAGGAGACGACCGACAACCACAAAAGTGCAACTTGAATTAAAATTGAATTTCTTTGTAAACATGTCGTTCTCTGGAAACGTCAAAACGGCGTTTGTCAAAAAAGTGCTATAAATATATATAATAATAACTAAATATATTTTCCCATTTAACTCGTCATCAAATACACAGATATATTTTGCATTACGATATAAATTGAAGAGGTTTTCAATTGAACTTACATGCTGAAGTTGGCGCCTTCTACCGATTGTTATATAATAACAGAAAATACACACACAAATACTGGGTACTGATTAAGGAGGGGGCTAATACTTTTGCACAGTAAATCATAATATTTTTTAAAGGAATTCAACGTTTAAAGCGTACTCACAGTTGCAGACCCCTGATGTGTGTGTGTGTGTGTGTGTGTGTGTGTGTGTGTGTGTGTGTGTGTGTTACAGGACATCGGGCAGATGTTTGTTACTGTAGGAATGTGTGAGCAGGCAGTCAGCGCCTACCTCAGATGTACCCAGCCCAAAGCTGCAGTTGATGCCTGTGTACATCTGAACCAGGTAAACCCCCCCAACAAACACACACACACACACACACACACACACACTGTACATGCTACAATGTACAATTCTATAATGGCAGACATTGTGAGATGACTCCAGCAACTTCACCGGAATGCTACTCGGAAATGCTTTTTTTTCACAACCCAAACACTACAATTTGAGCGCTACATTTTCATTATTTTCTTCTTCAGCGGTCTGATCCTTCCTGCTCCTCCCAGCTTTAGCCCAAATTAACACTGCATCGTAATGACCCTCGTTTAACCAAGCGCTGATTATAGTCCTGTCAGAGGAAGTTTGTTAGCTTGGCTCTGACAAGAGCACAGCTGCAAATGCCACGCTAAAACGTTAGCGTTTTTATAGTAACAGATTAGTCACAGGGACTTGCACAGCAGACACTCAATAAGACATTAATTTATGGTTTGTTTGTGGAAGAAAAGGAGTCTCCAGTGTCAAAGGTAAAGCTGTAACTATGAACGGTAACTCCATTAAAACAACATGTGGCAGATTCCAAAATATACTCATCTGAATGTGTTTTTCTGTGTGCGTGTGTGTGTTTCAGTGGAACAAAGCTGTAGAACTGGCTAAAGACCACAACATGAAGGAGATCGGACCTCTGCTGTCCAAGTACGCCTCTCACCTCCTGGACAAGAAGAAGACTCTGGAGGCAGTGGAGCTTTACAGGAAGGCTCACCACTTTCTAGATGCAGCCAAACTCATGTTCAAGGTGAGAAAGAGAGAGAGAGAGCAGAAAGAGAGAGAGAAGCGCGCATTTAACAATGTAATTCGTCCCAAAGCAACTTTCCAGAGATAAAGAGATTATTAAGTTGAAATATATATGTTTAGTGCCTTTAATTTGATCCCTAATGAGTGAGCCGGTGGTGACTGTGGAAAGGAAAAACTCCCTGACATAGTAAGAGGAAGGAAGCTTGAGATGAACCTCAATTAATATTAGATTCACAATAGAACATAGAAAACAAATTAAATGTTTAAACTGAAGAAATTTACCTTTTTTGAGGAAAAAAAAAGGTAATTTTTAATTCGATGGCTTCTCTCAAAAACAGTTGTTACGGGGCAACAAGAGTCTGGAAAAAGTAAGTTATTAAAATTTAAACAGTTGGAGGAACATTTAGCAACTAATGAGGTTAATTGATAAAAGGTCAGTAAGATGATTGGGTATAAATAGTAAATCTTAGAGAGGCAGAGGCATCTTTACTCTCTGAAGTAAAGATGCCTGTGATCTTCGGGCCCTCATCCAGCACTGCATTTAAAACAGGCATGATTCTGTGATGGAAATCACTGCATGGGATCATTAACACTTCCAGAAATCATTGTCTGTGAACACAGTTTGCCATGTCATCCATTCATTAAATCTCTATCATGCAAAGAAGAAGGTATGTGTGAACATGATCCAGAAATGCTGCCATCCACTCTGGGCAAAAGCTCATTTAAAATGTATTGAGGCAGATTGAAAAACTGTTCTGTGTTCAAACAAATCGAAAGTAAAAAATGCACACTACATCCCCCAGACTAAAGAGGAGAGGGACCGTCTGGCTTTTTATCAGCTCTCAGTTCAAAAAGCTGCATTTCTGATCGTATGCGAGTGCATTAGTGTCTGTTGATTGGGCAGCTTTACATTTGAAAAGGCTCCATTAATACTGAACAGTATATGAAGGTTTAAGAGCAACAAATGCATCCATCCAGAAAACGTCTTTTTTGCATATTTGGACTGGCGTGCCTGCAGTCTAGACCCTTCACCATTTAAAAACATGGCGCATTATAAAACAAAAAACACAACAAATGACACCCCAAACTGTTGAAACCTGTATCAGACACGTATGGGACAACATTTCACTCCCAAAACTTCAGCAATTGGTCTTCTCAGTTCCAAGATGTAAACGGAGCGAAGACCTGATGCTACACAGTGGTAAACATGGTCCTATCCCAAATTGTTTGAGACGTTTACAGCCATCAAATTCTTTAAAATGGTATTTATTCTTAGTTAAAACAGTTAATATGTTTTTTGTTTTATTGTGAATAGAATATGGATTTCAGAGACTTGTAAATCATTGTTGTTGTTTTTTTTTTACATTGCACAGTGTCCATTCCAACTTTTTTTGGAATTGGGGTTGTAAATGAGAAGAAGAGAAAGCTCATTAGTGGGTGAAAGGGACGAGTGTGTGAGAACATGAGGAACTCAGAAACAACGACAACAACCTCAGTTCATTTTTAATCGGGATACACACAGCCTTCAAATCCACTGGGCTGTAATGATCTGATTAAAAAACCTATGTTTTCTTTTGTCGTTGTTTGTGCAAGCCCGCTCACAACGCGTTCCTGAATATTAACGTGAATTAAAACGGAAATAGAAATCTATCGTCTGTCAAATCAGACCGCAGAGGACGAGGCGAAGAAGAGGACGAGGCCGCTGAGGGTGAAGAAGCTGTACGTGCTCGCCGCCCTGCTGGTGGAAAATTACCACACTCGCGTCAAAAACACTCAGCAAAGCCGAGCCAAGAGCAAGAAGTCAGAGGTAATGCTGATCTGTAAGCTTTTTCTTCTCATTAGGCTGATTCATTTCCTGCAGCTGTCAATCACAGGTTGATATTAATGCACTTGTTCTGATTTTTAATGACTCACTTGCTCTGATATGGTATGGTTTCTATAGCAACATCGCATTTATTTGGTGATGTGAGAAAGTTTATTTAACGTCTCTGGAAGGAGTCTGCGGTGTCACAGTGGACCATATTTGCTGTAGCTTTAACATTTACTTTTTTTTTTTCCTCTTAGGTTTTTCAGGTCACATGACACGATTTTTTTGACAGAGAGAATAAATCATAACAAAGAGCTGCTGCTGTACAGGAGAACAAGAACAATAAATGTAAAGGGATAAAACATGCTTCTTTTTTTAAATACAATTTATACTGTAATCAATTGTAACATTTCAATTGCTGTTAAAGTAAAACACTGCCAGGTCGTGCTGTTTTAGAAAAGCAAATAAGAGTAGCTTCGACACATCACATCATTCTGGAGTTGATTATTTTACTATAAAAGCATAGCACAGGGTGGTCTTTTAGTCAGTAATTAAACCGAACGCTGACATGGTGATGTCTCAGCTAAAGATGGTCATTTGTAATTCTATTAAAGAGTGTGTGTGTGTGTGTGTGTGTGTGTGTGTGTGTGTGTGTGTGTGTGTGTGTGTGTGTGTTCAGGCCACTTCCGCTCTGGTCGGGTTGTTAGAAGAAGAGGCTGCAGACAGTCACATCGTGGATAAAGCGTGGCGTGGAGCCGAGGCCTATCACTACTTCCTGCTGGCTCAGAGACAACTCTACAATGGGAACGTGGAGGCTTCCATGAACACGGGTAACACACCGTACACAACCGTTGCACAAACTTCTCACACTACTTGTGTGTGTGGTGCAGCTCTTGTGTTTGTAACATTAGCTTTATATAAACATCATTATAGGATAACACACACACACACACACACACACACACACACAAACACACACAGCTGCAATATGAGCATATAGAGGGTGCTGGTGTCATTGGAGCAGAGACAAGTCAAGTCAAATGAAAAATGTATAGAAAGGTGAAAGTTATGATTATTTCATCTTCAAACCATTTTCTAAAACGGATTTAGTCAATAGAGGTCATGTAAGAGAGCGTCTTCCTCTCTTTCTCCGTGTTCTTCACCCTCCAGCCCTGCACCTGCGTGACTATGAGGACATCATCCCCGCTGTGGAGATCTACTCTCTCCTGGCCGTGTGTTCCTCGGCCCACCGCGCCTTCGCCGTATGCTCTCGCGCATTCATCAAGCTGGAGTCTCTGGAGAGCCTGAGCGCTGAGCAGAGGCAGCTGTACGAGGAGCTCGCCTTGCAGATCTTCACCAAACATCCGCCCAAAGACAACCGCAAGAGCCAGCTGGACAGCACAGACGACAGGTCTGTCTCTTTCTCTGTACAGTATAAATATATATCACATACACACAGAGTTTACAGTCTCTAGATTAACAGTTGTCAGTGATATTCTCTCTCTCTCTCACTCTCTCTCTGTATCACAGTGGGGAGGGAAAGCTGCCCACTTGTATCGTGACGGGCCGGAGTATATCTGATTATCAGTTCTGGATGTGTGGTGTGTGTAAACACTGCGCTCACGAGCAGGAAATCACCAACTATAGCTACTGTCCCCTCTGTCACTCTGCTCTCACCTGATACTCACTCTCTCTCTCTCTCTCTCTCTCTCTCTCTCTCTCTCTCTCTCTCTCTCTCTTTCTCTGTGTTCTTCCTCAGTTGTTGGACTCTACACTCTATACTGAGATGAATTGATCATGGAAATGTACTGCTACTCTTTGTGCGATTCTTTGTCTCCTCAATATGGCACACTTCACACATTAATTTTGCAATTTTTCATTTATATATTCTTTTTTTTCATGATATATTCGGACATTTTATACTCTGATGCTAATCTTCCTACATTAGCATAGCAGCTGTAAAGTGAATGTAGCTATAAGGGTCAAGAAACAAATTTTTAGATCTGCAGACGTCAGACACATAAAGCATATATACTTTGAAGGAAGAGACAATATTGTGTTGTCCATATCTTTTATAACCTTGATCAACAATAAATTCATTTAAATGATTAATAATTCATAATAATGGCTTAAATGTATTTTTTAGATTCAGTATGATGTGTTTTTAATATGAAAAGCCACGTGTCAGTTTGTGCATGTTAGCAGAACAACACCGCCCTCGTGTGGAGAAAACGAGTAGGTAAGGATCAATTATTCTCAATGTTTAGTATTATTTCAGCTGAAATGTTTAATTTACTGTTATTTTAGTTTACTATTAGACTCTAATGATGATAAACTACATATCTAAAGCATCTACATATATAAACAGTGGCTGTGAAAAGTTTGGAAACACCTAGTCTATGGTTTTTGAGAGGCCCAGGAGGTTTTTGACTGTGGGGGTGAGGCTATCTTTTAACATCATCTCCCCTGTTCACCGTCTTACACAAGTTCTTCTGTTAGAGCCAAATTTGTCTTCAGAACATACTTTCAGTCATTCACTGTCTAATTCTTGTATTTTGTTTCCTTTTCCTTTTGGGTTTGCTGTTTAGAAACAAAAGAACATGCATGTATCTCAAAAACCATAAAACACTTGGTGTTTCCACACTTTTCACAGGTCTCAATCAGTCTATCAAGTCATATTTTGTTTTTATATGTTCTATATTATTTAAAAAAAACGTGATTCGTAGACGTTAATCATATTTTAAGTAATTAAACACAACGAAGTAAAAGAACCACGTGACTACAGCGACCTCGCGTGGACAAACAGTGCAGCAGGTTCAGCTCATTATTATTATGTCAAACATCACAAGAAAGTTTTATTAGAGGAGGTTAAAAAAAACAAAAGAACAAGCAATGGTGAGAACGGAGAGAGAAAGAATAATAATAAAAAGAGAAAAAAAAGCAGCAAAATAAAAATATCTAAAATATTGTTTTTATCTCTAAAGGCAGTTCAAATGTTTCAACCTGCATATGTGTAATGTGTTTATATATATATATATATATAGACAGTACATGGGTGTATCTTGGTCCTACTGGTTTCCTCCACTTCGCTGATGAGCTGCTGGACATCTATTGTTGAAGGGAACTTGGCATGTTGTATGTTATTTGTAAGTTTGAAATATCTTGAAAATATCTTGCTGATGCAGTAGAACTATCTTGTGTCTTGTGCTGTGTAGGAACTGTGCCATGAAACTGTTTCTTTCTTCCACACCCTTGCAGCAAGGCGAAGTGGAACCAGTAAATATCACCGTTTAAATGAGGGTCTTCATGAGGGCCTTCTGAATGCATGAATGTACAGTCATGAACAAAATCCAACTCTAGCTTCATACTCAACTCTTTTTAGTTTTTAAATAAATTGTCATGTTGTGTTTACAGAATAAATAAAATTTAAGCATGCAAACAAAACTGAAGTGAACTATTGTTTCTGCTAAACATTTACATTTGCGGCATTTAGCAGATGCCCTTATCCAGAGCGACGTACAAAAGTGCTTTAAATCTCTAGCAATGTGTAAATCTACACTGGTACGCAAGATTACAAACTTAATATAGATATAACTCTTGAATTCTACAAAGCAAACTTGGAAAGTGCTAATTTAAGTATTTCAGGAAGAGGTAGGTCTTAATAGTTTGTCTCTTTCACATCCACTGTGAATTTAGTTATATACAGCATATTGTGGGGGTTTAAATGCAATGCATAATATGATCTATATTACTATATCTATAGTCTATATTGCTTTAATAATAGGGGGAAATTATTTTCATTCATTGTCCAAAATAGTGGGTCAGTGTGTTACTGTAGATTAATTACTGAACAAATGACTAAAAGTCCTGTGTGGTTTACTAAGTGTGTCTATTTGAGTAATTTATAAGAAAATCTAAATTCTAAACTAATTGAAGTTAGCATTTTAAAGTAATGCAAAATACATTATCAAAACGAAATAATATTTTATGGTGTAGCCTAGCTAATGACATTAGTTGTTTTAAACAAGTGGCCATGGCCCAGGAAGAAAAAGAAGAAGAGCTGGTCCAGATGATGGGATTTAAAAAAAAAAAATTTTTGTCTTGGCGTTAGTTAAAGTATAATTATTATGCACATTTCAGTGAATATATAAAAAATATATTGATAGGTTTTGTATGAATAAAAAGGTAAGAGATTATATTTGTTTCAAGTGTTTTTATTTTATTCTGGAATGTGTAGGGAAGGACTGACTCGGATCCCAGATTACACAAAATCCCTCCCTTTGTGCAAATGTAAGAATTGAAAGCCAAAATGTGGTCACACAAAATACTGGTTTGATTTGGATTCCTCTTCAGTTTGCTGACTTTGCTTTTTTTTTTTTATTGATAAAAACAAATATTAACACTTTTATTTTTTAAAGCATTCTCACTTTACAGTGTGTGTGTGTGTGTGTGTGTGTATGTATGTATATATATATATATATATATATATATATATATATATATATATATATATATATATATATACAGGAGTGCAGAATTATTAGGCAAATGAGTATTTTGACCACATCATCCTCGTTATGCATGTTGTCTTACTCCAAGCTGTATAGGCTGGAAAGCCTACTACCAATTAAGCATATTAGGTGATGTGCATCTCTGTAATGAGAAGGGTGTGGTCTAATGACATCAACACCCTATATCAGGTGTGCATAATTATTAGGCAACTTCCTTTCCTTTGGCAAAATGGGTCAAAAGAAGGACTTGACAGGCTCAGAAAAGTCAAAAATAGTGAGATATATTGCAGAGGATGCAGCAGTCTTAAAATAGCCAAGCTTCTGAGCGTGATCATCGAACAATCAAGCGTTTCATTCAAAATAGTCAACAGGGTCGCAAGAAGCGTGTGGAAAAACCAAGGCGCAAAATAACTGCCCGTGAACTGAGAAAAGTCAAGCGTGCAGCTGCCAAGATGCCACTTGCCACCAGTTTGGCCATATTTCAGAGCTGCAACATCACTGGGTGCCCAAAAGCACAAGGTGTGCAATACTCAGAGACATGGCCAAGGTAAGAAAGGCAGAAAGTCGACCACCACTGAACAAGACACACAAGCTGAAACGTCAAGACTGGGCCAAGAAATATCTCAAGACTGATTTTCTAAGGTTTTATGGACTGATGAAATGAGAGTGAGTCTTGATGGGCCAGATGGATGGGCCCGTGGCTGGATTGGTAAAGGGCAGAGAGCTCCAGTCCGACTCAGGCGCCAGCAAGGTGGAGGTGGAGTACTGGTTTGGGCTGGTATCATCAAAGATGAGCTTGTGGGGCCTTTTCGGGTTGAGGATGGAGTCAAGCTGAACTCCCAGTCCTACTGCCAGTTTCTGGAAGACACCTTCTTCAAGCAGTGGTACAGGAAGAAGTCTGCATCCTTCAAGAAAAACATGATTTTCATGCAGGACAATGCTCCATCACACACGTCCAAGTACTCCACAGCGTGGCTGGCAAGAAAGGGTATAAAGAAGAAAATCTAATGATATGGCCTCCTTGTTCACCTGATCTGAACCCCATTGAGAACCTGTGGTCCATCATCAAATGTGCGATTTACAAGGAGGAAAACAGTACACCTCTCTGAACAGTGTCTGGGAGGCTGTGGTTGCTGCTGCACGCAATGTTGATGGTGAACAGATCAAAACACTGACAGAATCCATGGATGGCAGGCTTTTGAGTGTCCTTGCAAAGAAAGGTGGCTATATTGGTCACTGATTTGTTTTGTTTGGTTTTGAATGTCAGAAATGTATATTTGTGAATGTTGAGATGTTATATTGGTTTCACTGGTAAAATAAATAATTGAAATGGGTATGAATTTGTTTTTGTTAAGTTGCCTAATAATTATGCACAGTAATAGTCACCTGCACACACAGATATCCCCCTAAAATAGCTAAAACTAAAAACTACTTCCAAAAATATTCAGCTTTGATATTAATGAGTTTTTTGTGTTCATTGAGAACATGGTTGTTGTTCAAATTAAATCCTCAAATAAGATTAATCCTCAAAAATACAACTTGCCTAATAATTCTGCACTCCCTGTATATATATATATATATATATACACACACACAACCGAATAGATTTGTGTGTATATGCAGTTTTGCATTATGATGATTATTATTATTGATATTATTATTGATATTATTATTGATATTATTATTATTATTATTATTATTATTAATAAGTAGTAATAGAAGTAGTATTTTCCATCATGTGATACAATTCAGTAGTATTTTCAGCTACTCGTTTATAAACACTACTCAATTGTGTATATCAGAAATGAATCTTTATTATTATTTGTTTTGGGGAGTGAAACACTTTTAGTTTTAAAAACGGGCTTTTAACACTTTAAATGTTTTTTTTTTCTTTTCTCTTTTTCTAAACCCTCAACCTGTTTGATCATATTTTTTTATTGGTCACAATTGCCCTAAAGCGCGTTCCCGCGAGGGCGACGCGAGTGTGCGCGCTCACGTACTGCTGCTGCTGCTGATGCCGCTGCCGATACTGCTTGCGAGTGATGCGCATGCGCAAGAGCTTCTGCGTGGCGGCTGCGGGACCTGAACAGCTCACTATTTCTCTCTCTCTCTTTCTACCACTGTGAGTCTCTGAGTGTCTCTCAGTTTCTCTCTGAAAAGTCCCGGGATGATGGAGCTCGAGCTGGAGCAGGAGGATGGTTTCAGGAAGGGACCTTCTCAGATGGACTAAGATGAAGGTAAAAACATTTAATTGGTTCTTCATTCCTTTTTAATAACATGCACCTGTTTAGAACTTCACAGCACGTTTTGCTTTTTACACACAAACCCAGGAGTAGCAAATTACCTTCTTTTTTCATAGTCCAGCTGTTTTCTTCACACCTGATGCTTAAACTTATTATTGCTAAGAAAAAAAAAAAACAATCCACACCAATCCAGTCCCACTTGAGAGTTGAGCGATGAGACCCTCAGGACAGATCAGGAGGCGAAGTGGAACGCTCACAGTGATGTGAAAAGCTTTCTGTTTGGCTTTCGCAGACAGGAAGAATCGATATCCATTAGCAGGATTTGGTTTGTTTGTGGTTTGATTTCCTTTTTGCTCTGTTTTATTGCTTTTTTCTTTTTCTTTTTCTTTTAACAATGCAATCAGACACCAGGAACAAAGCATCCGGATACAACAGCATCCCAAAGTTCACCTCAAAGCTCTGTTTTCGCACACAGATTGTTGTTGTGTTCTCGCTTGCATTGTGTTTTTGTTGTGACTTTGCTGCTCTGCTGCTCGACACTGCAATCAGATACTGAAGCACAGCAAAAATAGAAAGAGCTCAGGATCAGATTAATGCAACATGACACTCAAAGTTTATTATAGTCCATATAATCTTACCACTAAATCCACATTAATACTGCTGTAATAAATGTATTATTTACAAATAAACTCCCCTGTGGAAAGTTTTCTGAAGTTCACAGGACGTCCATTCCTCACTAAATTGTAATTAGTCATGTGTAAAGTAGTCACGCCAGCTCCTTTATTCAGACATGTGCACCGTGCACTTGAGAAATGTTTCCCTGAGGCTTCTTTCAAAAGTTATATCGTGTGATAATGTAAAAATGTATACACATATTTACCAAAGATTTTTTTACTGCTTTTTGGTTAACCTGATAAGCTTGCCATCTCTTTTCTATATCTCTTATAGTTAACTGAGAAACCAGCAAAGACTTCTGTCCTGAATATGTCGGAAAATGTACGGCTTAACCTCCAACTGTGCCTCGGACAAATACAAAGCGCTGACACTGGAGACTCCTTCCATTAAACGCCTCCTTTCCTCATTCTGTTCCAAAATTTGCCTCCTGCATTACAATTGATTACTGTAAATTTGATGCTTTGATAGGAAGAGTCTGATTCCACTAACAATCTTACAATTGAATTTCCACAGAGGTGTTATGAAATGAGGATCGTGCCATTTTGGTTATATGGGGGGTGCTCTTTATGTCCGAGTTCACATGGAACTACCGCTTTTATCCTAATGATTTAATATACAGCTAATTATGATAATTCTGTAAATCAATAAATATAATAAATATGTGAATAAATTTAACCCCCCTTGTGACAGATTGAAGTTTTACTGTCCACGATCCGTGAGCGACACGGGAGCATCTCGACAGCAGGGATTCAAATATTGAATGTCTGGGAGATTCGGTAAAGGTATATTCTGTTCTAATTTAAATCTGTACATTAATTTTGATAGTTTTTCCTGATGCTTCGATGTTGCACTGTAATTAGAGAGCGCTCACACTGGCAAATTAGACGATTGATTTGCCGACACGTGAAATGCAAATCCTGTCTACAGCGTGGCCTTTCTGCAATTAATTTTTTACTTTCTTCTATATCTTTGTATGATGTTCTGTACATCGTGGTTTCAAAATGTTTAGGAATCGTTTTATGACTACCTGGTGTCGTTGTCGTCCAGTGCCCCCCTTAAAAACACTTATTCAACTATGTAAATCCTTAGTCGGGGACACCCCTAACGTTCGCGCCAAGGATTTCCGACAATTTTATCACAGGATTTGTGTTACACATGCTATTCATTTTAAAAAAATATTTCCTGGGGTGAAGATGCTCCAGTAAATTCATCTGATGATGTGAATTTCAGAAACAAAAGATACCTCTGGACAAGGCTTCATGATGAGGCAAAGGAAGACAGAAGTAAAAGAGGCTAATCGAAGCGAAACATGGAACAGGTGAACACATTAGGGTAGTAAACCGATGGTAAGTAAGTGGAGAACTGGTTCTACTTTGCCTCAGTCTCATTTGTTGTCTTTCTGACTTTGTGTCTCAGGTGATGGGGACGTAGCTACGACTTGGATTCTGCCCTGCCTTGCTAATTTCCCTCCCATCATGGTGTACGGGAAGATCCTGCACCAATGTGGCCCGGACGAGAACTTCCTCAACCTAAACGTGGGCGGATTCAAGCAGAAAGTGTCTCGCTCGGTCATTCAGTGCTTCCCACACACTCGACTTGGGCGTTTACTCCTCTGCAGCTCAGAGTCGGCCATATTGGAGCTGTGCGATGACTACAGCGCCACAGAGCACGAGTTCTACTTTGACCGCAACCCTCACTTCTTCTGCTACGTGCTAAACTTTTACCACACGGGCAAAATCCATCTGATGGAGGAGCTGTGCGTGTTCAGCTTCAGCCAGGAGCTCGAGTACTGGGGAATCAAGGAGCTTTTTCTGGACTCGTGCTGCAGCGGCAAGTTTCACGAGCAGAAAGAGGGCAATTACTGGGACCGGAACGAGGATGACCCACTTCAAGACAGCTTTGATTCCACCACAGAAGAGTTTTCTGAGCTGGAGAAGGATTTGGAAAAGTTTGAAGGCACCTGGTGCTCGGAAAAGCGTAAACAGCTGTGGCTGAGGCTTGAGAATCCAGGACATTCTTTAATGGCTAAGATACTAGCGGTGATTTCGCTGAGCGTGGTTCTGATCAGCATCGTGGCCATGTGCGTTCACAGCATGCCCGAGTTCCACCAAGTGGACTCGAACGAAAGAGAAATGGAGGATCCAGTTCTAGCCGCGTTCGAGACCTTTTGTGTGCTCTGGTTCACTTTTGAGTTTGTTGTGCGCTTAGCGGTAGCACCCTGTATCCGTAAATTTGCCAGCAACGCTATGAACATCATTGATTTTGTCTCCGTGGTACCGTTTTATGCCACGTTGGCGCTGGAAAAAGCAGACGCTGAGGAAAGCGAGGAGCTGGAGAACGTAGGAAAGGTAGTGCAGATCCTGCGGCTCATGCGCATTTTCAGGATACTGAAGTTAGCACGTCACTCAGTTGGACTCCGTTCTCTCGGAGCAACTTTGCGTCACAGCTATCACGAGGTCGGCCTGCTCATTCTCTTCCTCTCCGTCGGGATTTCCATCTTCTCTGTGCTTGTATACTTTGCGGAGAGGGAGGAGAAGGAATCTGAGCTCCAGACCATACCCATCGGATGGTGGTGGGCCACGATTAGCATGACCACAGTCGGATACGGGGACACCTATCCCATCACACTAGCTGGGAAGCTCATTGGGACGGTGTGCATCGTGTGCGGCCTGCTCGTGGTAGCGCTGCCCGTCACCATCATCTTTAACAAGTTCTCTAAGTATTATGAGAGACAGAAATCTCTGGTGGAGTCGGATCAGTACGGGAGCAACTTAAAACTTCCCATTCCCGGGATTCCTATATTCAGCATGAACGATCTTTATGCTAACGGTAACGCGATCAATTCGCTGCTGGACAGTTTGTCCACTAGAAGTAGCACAGAATGTGAAAGAGATGATAAAGAACATCAGGATAATGAGGACCAAACTTATGTTACTTCATGACTTTTTTTTTTATTCATTTTTTTTTTTAGATTCAATACTAATTTGTAGCGGTAGAAGCAGCACACTAGTTAGCGTCATTCCCTGTGTTCACACTTGCAGCAGCACTCTGATGTATTTTTACAAAAAACGTGATGCCACTGAAGCAGAGCTAGTTTCAGTGTAAAGATGGGTGGAGCTAGCAGGATTTTAAAAGCAGCATTAATTAAGCTAGCCAAGAAAGCATTAGTGACCAATTAAACTTAATATCCACCCAAGTGTTCTATCTAATGTTATACAATTATAACGTGAATTAAAATGATTGGTTATTATGGGTTGTACGTCCTTTGTGCTGCACAGAGGTTATGTAGCTACAGCAACAGCAAGTAACATGCAGTTTTGTTACTATGTCGAAACGATAAAATTGTCAAAGATTTGCAAGTCTCAAGCATTTGCTAAATAATAAAATAACCTTAAACCATCTTATAGATGATATAGACCATCTTATATGATTAACAAATCAATGTGATTATGGAGTGCCCTGTGTATCAGTAAACGCAGAACATTAGCCAACATGATATCCGAGAGAAAAATACAGTAGGTATCTACATACAGCGTGTCAGGTAACGATAATCACCCCTCATTGTCGAGTTTTCAAAAAACATGCGACTCCACTTCTTTGCTCAGTTGGTGGGATCAGAGATTCACTATTTCCTAACGTTTTCTCACACACGTCCTGTACATTAGCTTTCGATCCTGTGAACTCCTCTCACTTACAATTACTTTACAACCCTAATGTGTGCACCTGTACCGTGTTTTGCTTTGATTAGCTTCGTTTTATAACGCACAATGATCACAGTATGGTGTACTTGCATTTGAACACAAACTGAAATAAATTTACAGAGACAGGGGCGACATTCATCAGGATTTTTGCTTGACTTCTTTTCCAGAAGGTCAATAATTCCGATAGATCCATAAGGGTAACCAGGAAGCATGACTTTCAGAAGCTTGTAATGTGAACACAGGGTTTTACACACAGTGGTTCACTGACTCACACTCTGAACACACTGATTGAACACACACACACAGAGTAGTGAGGGAATGCGTGAAGCATTTATATTTCCCGCTTCAGTTCTCAGGGCGAGAAAAAGCTGTCAATGTCTGTCTTCCCGCCTGTGAAGTGTTTTATTGCACACTTCAACGTCTGATCCCATCAGTCTGATCCTGGACAGAACATCTCCACAAATTCTCCAAATGTCAGGGAAAAGAAACATTGAGAAACTATTTCATGCCTTCCTTATATCTGCTTGTTGGAAGCCTGGATGAAACGATTGCATGTGTATTTCAGATGATGTGAAGAACAAGGTGATGATGTTCACAGGTGCGATCGAACAGATCTTTGTAAAGCTGCTTACATCCTGACCTATCCTTGACTTCTACTTTGGACCTGGTCCGTCTATGCAAAACCACCAGACTGCAAACTGAATACCTGATATGTGGGAATGTAATATCAGTCCAAGGCAACATGGTGAGGAATAAAGATGTTTATTACATCAAACCTGAGTGTGGTGGTCCAGTGGACATTCTAACATTCTAATATTGTAATGAAAATTTAGGTTCGATGATGACAATCATTGCTGCGTCCACGGAGTAACGCACACACAAGCTCTGCTTCCACAAAAAGTGTTTGGTTTACATAAAAAAAATCTTTGTTTTCTATTTATATGGAAAATATAAACTAGCACACTAGCAACTACTGTCTACAACTCTATATTTTGTCGGTAGATGTCTGTGTTGGTGTGTTTGTTACATTCTGCATCTAGCATGTGTGAATATTGCACTAGCCCAGTGCTAGCTGTGCAACAATGGCAGCCAGAAATAAAGCAGGGGCAGGACATGCTACAAGCAGTTATCATTTTGAATGCAGAATTTAATACAAATTAAATGCTTGTATCATTTTACTCAAGTTACAAGATTTAAAGAATTGAAAGAGAGCCATGAATTTTTACTGTTATGTTGATGTACTTCCTTTTTTGGGAACAGTAAGTCAGAGTGTTGAACAACGTTCTTAACATTGAAATGAACGTTGACATAGATTAGTTAACGTTTTTAATAAGTGAGTGATCTAGGGTGGAGGAGGGGCTTCACATGTCCAAGATGGCCACCTGTATCATTCATGCATTTAGTTAGAAATCGAACTTTTCTGCAAAGTTATGGGAAACAAACAGCAATTTAATCACAAATTGTGTATTTTTCATTTTGGCGACAAAAAATAAAACAAAGGCCTTTTTGTCTGGAGCAAACATTACAAACGACACCCGGCGATGTGATTATGGCTGTAAAACGTATATTACAGCTTCAGGAGGAGAAACATGAGACGTACACCATTAGGCTAATGCACTTGGGCCTGATTTCATTCCTTCTCCTTTTTCGGTGGGGGACGGATGTACAGAGGGAGGGCTATTAGTGGATGAAGATGAGTCTGAATGCCACAAACTGCCATCAGGCTTCAGATGGAGGCACAGGGGTGGACGTGTGGCTACAAACCCCCCCCCCCGCCCCCCACTACCATAAATTAGCCTTCCACTCGGCTTTTACTGCTGCTAGTTGAAAGTTTCATTAGTACAGTTTAACGAAGGCAAAAAAAATCGGTGCTACGTTTACTGTTTTTAGCCCTGATTCATTGCTTCATTTTGGAGAAAACTCACTGTGCGTGTGTGTGCGTGTGTGGATGGGCGATGTTCCTCATAAGCATTCATCCCACTCTCCTTCCTTTCTTTCTATCTGTCCACTCATCTTTTCCCGCAGGGATCGATTTTGCGTCATGCTCTGGCGTTAAGGATGCTGAGGTACACCGACACACACACATACACACCTTAATAAATAGACAAACAAATTACAGGCAGAAATGCATATCGTCATCAAAAACACTAATGCACACACAAGCTAAGGTAAATGTAGCTCTAAAAACATATTTCTATGATAAAGGCGATTCATTTGCTATTAGACTTTATCAATAAGGTTTTTTTTTTCTTTTACATGACATGCGCAAATCAAGTTTTACACTAAAACCTGAAAGGAGAAATAGAATCACAAACAATGAGAATAAGCATGGGGTATAATGAAAACAACAACAAAAATAACAAAGCATGTTGTACACTGTCTGGAGAAGTGTAGAATAGTTAAAGTATGAAAATAGTTTCCAGCATAAACAATGAGTTTGCGTGGTTTATACAATGGATTTGATGTTTATATAATATAAAAGAAAGCATTAGCAATTATCAAGGCATGAACAACAACAAATGTTTTACATGAGCACAATAAGTGAAAAATGAATGCGTATTATTAATTTATACCATGAAAAATTATTTAACATGGTTTACTCTGTGAACAAAGAGAATTACTATGTTTAATACTGTACGAATTGTGGTTTAGCATGTTGTATGCTGTGAGTTTGGTGTATTGGCATGATTGATAATACAGAATATGAGTGATTAGCATGGTTTATGTTGTGAACAGTGATTATAATGGCATGGTTTCGGTTACAAAAAGAGAGAGAGAAAGGGCAAATGCTTTATAATATGAGCGATGATGATTAGCCTGTTTTACACAGCAAGAAAATAAAAATACGAAGAACCATGTAGGAAATGAGTTAGCATGTTTTACACCGTACAGTGTGTAAGGAGCATTAACATGTTTTACATAAACATGGAGAATTAGCGAGGACCAGCTTGCTCTGTGCAGTGTAGAAAGAATGAATTAGCATGATTAACGCTGTGAATAGTGAATATTAGCAATTTTGTGGCGTACGATGTAGAATTGTTTGACAGTCATGGAAAATCTCAGGTTTTTTTTTTTTATGAATTGAGATCATCAGCCACTGTTATGTCGAATCTATAATGGAAACAGTTACCGCCTGTCTCTCTCTTTTTTCTTTCTCTCTCACACACTCACACACATGCTTACTCATAGTGTCAATCTCATCTCACACATAGGAAATTGGCTAGTGTCTCCTGTCGCTAGCTGAGAATGGAGTGTTGAGGATGTGACAAGAGTCATGAGCAGATAAACGTAGAAGTTTGTATTGTTCCTGTTTTCTCCAAAACTTTAACTCCGCTAACCAAAATATGTTAGCTGTGCGCTAAGGCTAATCAGAGCTTACTTATGTTACACAAAGAGTTACTCCATCCATCTATGATTTCTGCCCTTTACAAAGGATTTTATTTATTTTTTTTATTTCCAGTGGATTCAGGAAGTATTTTTACTGTGTGTGTGTGTTTATATATATATATATATATATATATATATATATATATATATATATATATATATATATATATATATATATATATAGAGAGAGAGAGAGAGAGAGAGAGAGAGAGAGAGAGAGAGAGAGAGGCGATAAGCGGAGGGAGATGGAAAACTCGTTTTTTACTATCACTACTGTACACTACGTATCCCTAAACTTTTAATTTTTACTTTGTCTTCTTTGCTTATCTTAATTTTTGTCACAGTCTCTGCTTTCTGGCTTCGCTTCACCATCTAGCAGCAGCGTTTCAAGCTCGTACCTCAATTTTTTGCTCGCGTAACAAAGCAAAAAATCGACAGAGTGACAGCTCGTACCTCGAAAAACTCGTACATTAATGCACTCGTAGGGAAGTGTGTGCCTTTCAAAGTCAAGAAGTAGAAACATCTCAGCAACAATCAAGATAAACAGCTCACCTGTGCTCATTTTCAAGTGTCGTTGCAAAGGATCCGAATACTTATGTATATGGGATACTTTAGTTTTTTTTCATTAGAAAAAAATAACAGACATTTAAAAAAATGTTTTTAATTTGTAATTATGGGGTACTGAGAGTAGATTAATGAGGAAAAAAAATTCTAAATGATTGTAGTATCAGGCTGCAAGATAGACAGACAGACAGACAGACAGACAGACAGATGTACAAGTACAGGTAAATGGTTCTAAGGCTATGGCATTGGAAAAATGTGCAGAAACTTGTAAAGGAACAGCAAGTAGAAGTTTCTAAGTTTATGGCATTAAAAATGTGCAAGCTGAATATATATATATATATATATATATATATATATATATATATATATATATATATATATATATATACATATATATATATATATGTATATATATATATATATATATATATATATATATATATATATATATATATATATATATATATATATATATATATATATATATACACATTTTTAATGCCATAAACTTAGAAACTTCTACTTATACATCTGTCTGATATACATACACACACTCACATATTATATACACATATATAAATGAATGTTAAATATTAGGCAAAATAACACAATTGAAAAAAGTGAAGGGGGTTTGTATACTTTACAAATACACTGTGTGTATATATGTATATATTCAGTACCAGTCAAAAGTTTGGACACACCTTCTTGGACACACCAGTGGTTCTCCTTCTCCTTCTTCTTCTTCTTCTTCTTTTTTATTGTCAACATTGTACATTAATACTTAAGACATCCAAACTATGAAGGAACATGTATGGAATTACATAGTAAACAAAAAAGTGTTTAATAACCAATAACATTTTTTATATTTTAGATTGTCCAAATATTTACCTTTTATGACAGCTTGGCACAATCCTAGCATAATCAGACTCATGAGGTAGTCACCTGGAATGGTTTTAGTTTACAGGTTTGTGTGAGTACAGGGTGAGCACAGATTCAGTAGCCTTATTAATGTAACTACAACTACTGTACAAATCCATATTATGGCCAGAAACTCTAGGTTAAGTAAAGAGAAAAGACAGTTCATTATTACTTTAAGAAATGAAGGTCAATCAATCAATCAAACAATAAAAAAAAATCAAGAACTTTACATGTATTCCTTAGTGCAGTTTCCAAAACCATCAAATGCTATGATGAAACAGGCTCTCATAAGGATAGGTTTATTAGAATTACAAGTCTCAGAACCTGCCAATTTACATGATTGTTCTCAGAGTTCAAATGGCAGACACATTTTAACATTCACTGGTCAGAGAAGACTGCGTAAGTCAGGCCTTTATGGGCAATTTGTGGCAAAGAAACCATTACTTCAGAAGAACAACAAGCGGAAGAGAATCTCCTCAGCATCATGTCTGAAAAAGTAACCGTCCTTTTAGTGATTGAGGTTTCTTGAGGTGTATATTATAATAACCTTCATGTTATTACCTGGAAAGACTTTTTTTGCGGTTCAATACTCCAGAGGTTAATTGCACATGGTCATGATGTCATTAAGCATAATACATTTTTTTTTACGAGGGACGAAATTATAATCCGTCCTTGAGTGAACGTGCCGGGTTGACGAGGTGTGAAAGTGACATTATCACTTCATCACCACTGAAGTAAAACAATAGTGCTGGGAGAACTGCTCCTTTCTGATCCAGTCTCAGAAGTAGCCTTCCACTTAAGCGGCATATTGAATTATCATCGTAAATACGACCCTTTAGTGTATATAATGTTATTAGTGTCGAATCAGCATAGTTTACTTGAATATAGATATGCTTACAGTGTGGAAATGTGAATTGGCATGTTTTACTTGATGAAGTGAGCACATTAGTGTGTACACAAAGATTATTTGTTCTCTAGCCATCACAATTTGGCCCTTATCAAATTCGTTCAAATCCTTACACTTACACCATTTTCCCGTTCTAAACACATCAATTTTAAACAAAAAAATCTTCAATTGCTGCTTAATATATCCCACCCATTAACAGGTGCCATGATAATCAGTGCTATTCACTTCACAGCTCATAATGATATAATATCATAATGTTATGCCTGGTCAGTGCATATTTCACAACATTACATTAAATTAAAGTTAAAAGAAAAATAGATGTTTTGCGTGTTGTATGCTGTAAAGTTGGCGAATTAGCATGGTTTACTCTGGGAATGGTGAGATGTAACATGGTATAGACTTTTAAAAAATGGCCCGTAAACTACCCTGATTTGACATATTCAAACTTCCATATAAACAAACACGTTTAAGTTGTTTGAATTTAAACTAGCATGTTATTTCATGGGAAGAAAGAAAGAAGTTTTGCATGTTCAATAAAGCAATTAAAAGAAGATACATTAACATGTTTTACACTTAAAAAGTTTGAATTATGCATTATTAATCATGTTTTACCACATTAAAAGATATAAATTAGCATGCATATATATATATATATATATATATATATATATATATATATATATATATATATATATATATAATATTAGCACTATAAGCAATTTTATAGCATCAACACTCTTGCACTCGATTAGCACACGGTAAAGTGTGTGGTTGAAAAAAATTAATTAGGATGTTTTACAGCAAGTAAAACTGACTGTCAGTATTTAGTATTTTGACCCTCAGTCACATGATCATGCCCGGTCCAACGCTTCTTGCTTCTCCTGATGGAATAATTTATCATGTTAAACCTAGCTTGGATTCTCGCTCTGAACATGAGTGACGTTAATAGATGAGATTTGCTCGTTCTGAGATTCTGTAAAGCGTCTTGTCAGCCTCAATACAGGAACGACATGGGGTTTAATAGGAAAGCAATTACTGTTTAAATGAGATGGTAAGGGTAACATAAAAAAATAGCCTGTTTATATTAAATCATTTATCAACTGCGGTGCAGTCACTATAGTAACAGATCGCTCGGAGGAACGCCGAATACTCCACATAAACTGATAAAAAAATGTGTTTAATATGATGGAGTTTACTGTAGAAAGACAATTATTGTTTTTTTTTTGGAAGAAGTCTCCAGTGTTAGTTATTTGTAAAGCTTTTGCTGACAGTAACAGGACCTCTTACATTCCTTTGTGGTTTCTCAGTAACGTAAAAAGCTGCGAGGCCGGTGACGGATACACAAAAAACAGGTAATATCTTAATTCCACAATATAAAATCTAATTATAAAGGGATCATTAAAAATATTATTTCATTTTGTAATAACTAGAACACTGAAATCATTGGAAAGTTTGCTGTCTAGTATAAGAGGGGTGAAGTAAGGCTCCATCACACCTCCATGCTTGTTAGCAGTTGTTATAATTACACAGCACCGTTTCTAGGCATAGACAAACTAGGTAGTCACATAGGGCACAACCAGCTGGGGGTACATAGTTACCTTTTTTTAATATACAGCATTCAGCAGTTATGCAATGAATATTAAATGTCTTTAACCTTTTTATGGAAGGTTTGCAAATGATTTGTATGGTGTGGTTACATATAAATGGAAAAAGCTCAATTATATTGGATAATAAAGCAAAAAAATTATAGCCATTATAACTTGAACACCATGATCATTGATAAACATTCAGAAATTATTATTTTTTTAATCATTTTATAGAAGCTACAGAGTTACATTAGTGATATAATTATGCTTTGTGTGTTGTTTTGGTTGTTATCAAACTTTGTTTGTCCTTTAGCTGTTTACTTTGGGAAATATAAAACACTTTTTCTTTACAACCTTTCCTACATCTTAAGAAAAAAACAATGCTAAAAGTAAAAAAAAAACCCTACTCTAAAAACCGTGCAGAACCAAATATCCTCTCAGGCGTATCTGAACATTTTACATCTCATTTCATTACATTTATAGTATTTGACAGAAGCCCTAATACAGAGTGATTCACAAGGTTTTTACTGGTACTTTCTGTTCCCTTTTATCATTAGAAATGCTTATTATTTAAAGTGCTCCTGAAATCCAAAATTCAGAGTTTCAGAGCTTCGACACTGCAGGACAGTATATAAAGAAATGTTTTGGCTCTACTTCTTCTTCATGCACATTATTCCCTATACCTAATCATCATTTGGTGGAGATTAAACGTTTTGAATTTCCGTAATTAGTGCGTAAATGCAACCGCTCTAAATGGAGGCCACTCAGCACAGAGACATGCATTCATGATATTCATGAATTATTGCACAACAACAGGTAGGCTGCAGAATTATAAATGTATGCCTGGAAAGTGACCTGTGTGAAAGTTGGAGTCGACAAAATGGGAAATTAAATGTATGGAAACCTGAAATACATGCAATAGTGAAGTGAAAGAAACACTACAGCATATGAATACTTAAGTGTACAGAATAATGAATACAAACAGTGGCATGATGTCTAGCTTTTGAGGATCTTTTGATCTACTTCACTTCGTCAGGCAGGTCCTATTTAAGAGATTTCTTGATTGCGAACAGGTGTGGCAGTAATCAGGCCTGGGTGTGGCTAGAGAAATTAAACTCAGGTGTGATAAACCACAGTTTTAACAGGTGGGCAAAGACTTTTTTACACAGGGCCATGAAGTTTTGTTTTCCCTCAATAATAAAAAACCTTCATTTAAAAACTACATGTTGTGTTCACTTGTGTTATCTTTTACTAATATTTAATTTAGTTTGATGATTTGAAACATTAAAGTGTGAAAAACATGCAAAAAAAAAAGAAAACAGGAAGGGGGCAAACACTTTTTCACACCACTGTATAATACTGATGTGTACTAAATACTGAATAGTATGAAATAGTGAAGTTATAGTATAGCTTATGGATTAGTAATGTGTACAGAATACTAAGGTGTAGGTATGAGCAGTGTTGGGCAGTAACGCGTTACTAGTAACGTTACTAACGTTACTAGTTACTAGCATTAACCGGTAACGCGTTACTTTTGACAGTAACTAATACTGTAACGCGTTACTTTTAAATATAAAGTAACTTTGTTACCGTTACCGTATGGTGCGTTACCCGTTACTTTTTTTAATTAATTAATTTCGGCTGAAGTGTAGACTACAGCCTAACCTGATTACAGCAGCTCGCATTGTAAGATTGGTGGATGAACCACTGTAAACACGAAGAAGACGCACTGTGGGCGTTTCTCCGTTTATTCAGGTCTGTGCGGCAGTAATGGCGAGTCGAGGCGAGAGCAAGACGAGTTTCTCAAAGTGGAAATATGCTCATTATTTCACTTTAGTTAAGTATAAAGACAAAAACTTTTAAGGCAAATGTAAGCTGTGTCTTTCTGGTTCGAAGCTCGTATCTACTGCGATAAACAGAAACTCCAATCTGTCGAAGCTCCTCCAGAACCTCCATGCCTGAGGAGCTAGAAGCTAGAAGCTAGAAGCTAACCCGGTGTTCTGTTCTACATTGATGATAGTTTTCATACTTCAGCTGTGAAAGGAACATATTTAAGAGCTCAACACAACAGCAGAAGCCACTTTAGTTTTTGATTGTGAATATATTATTCAGCTTGTTTTGTTATTTATTTCAGAAATCCTTGTGATATATTCAGTTTGTGCTGGTCTGAATTTAATAAAAGTGTTTAAAAATTTCTTTGTGTTTAAGTCAGTTTTGTGTTTGTATAGACCATAAGGCATAAAAGGGCATTAATGGGAGCATTAAAGAAGGTTCTTTAAAAAAGTAACTAAAAAGTTACTTTTAACAGTAACGCATTACTTTTTGGTGTAAGTAATCAACAAAGTAACTAAGTTACTTTTTGAATGAAGTAACTAGTAACTGTAACTAGTTACAACACTGGGTAATAGTATAGTACAAGGGAAACATCGGTGTAGTGAAAACTGAAGTTTGTAGAATATTGAGGCGTAGGGAATGGTAAAGTGTAAGAAATAGTGAAGTGTAGGGAGCGATGAAGTGTACAGAATACTGAGGTATAGGGAATAGTGAAGTGTATGGAATACTAAGGTGTAGGGAATAGTGAATTGTATGAAATACTGAGGTTTAGGGAATAGTGAAGTGTATGGAATATTGAGGTGTAGGGAATGGTAAAGTGTATGGAATACGGAGGTGTAGGGGATAGTAAAGTGTATGGAATACTGAGGTGTAGGGAATAGTGAAGTGTATGGAATAGTGAGTGGAATAGAGTACTGAGGTAAACAGAATAATTAAGTGTACGAAATATAAGGAATAGGGTAGTGTGTGGTATATTGACAAGTATGGAATAATGAAGTGTAAGGAATATTGAGGTGTACATAAGACAAAATATTAAAGTGTACAGGAATCTGAAACATGCTGCATAGTGCAACCTTCATTAAAGAGATGAGACTAAATATCTAGCAAGATGTTTCCGTATAATGGCAGTGACTCTAGGCCACCCCAAAATATGTGATTGAATTCAATTTAACTGCAGCTTATATATAGTGCATACACACATATGCACACACACCAAATATGCCTTTTGAACGAAGACCTTGTTACTTCTCTCACCAGGAGACACTCAGTCAGATTGGCATTGTTCCCCAAAAATAAAGATCATTACCTGGCCTGGGCTCCTTGCCCATTCTTCACCCCTCCCCGTGTCTCTGTGAAAATACAAAGACGTGTTTTTGCTGACAGAGTTCAAACTGTGCATTATTTTTAGAGCCGTCTTACTGTGTGACTGTAGTGATGTGTCTCAGACACTGACATGTTTTATTTATCTGTTTGTTAGCTGTGTGTTCTATTCTATTTTTTGTGACATTTGTTGTTGTGATTAACAGTGTGAATTAATACCTGTCAAGTGAATAGAATTGTGAAGCATTTATGCAATACTCAGGTATAATGAATGCTGAAGTGTATGGAATAACAATGTGTACTTGTAGTACCTGTCACCGAATACTGATGTCTACATATAATACTTGATCCGGATCTGGCCCTGGCTGCACAGAATAGCAAAGCATATAGGGTAATAAAGTGTTCAGATGCTGAAGAGTACAGAATTCTGAAGAGTATTAATGAGGGTTGCACAAGCCAGTGCACCTTTAGTGCCGGTCCCAAGCCCGGATAAATGGGGAGGGTTGCGTTAGGAACATCCAGCGTAAAACTTGTGCCAAATCGAACATGCGGATCACGAATACGGATGATCCGCTGTGGCGACCCCTAATGGGAGAAGCCGAAATATTTTTTTTTATCAATGAATAATGAGATGTACAGAAAGCTCAGTCCTGGAATACTTATGTGTACGGATTATAATGACCCTGGCTAAAGTGTATAGAATATACAAAATTCTCAAGTGTATGGAATGTGACAGTGTACGAAATAATGACGTATGGAATAGTGAACTGTACAGAATGCCAGAGTGTGTGGAAAATATAAGTGTATGGAAAATGGAAGTGTAAGGAATTCTTAATGGTACAAAATGCCATAGTGTATAAAAAAACGTCTCTAGGTTACGTATGTAACCCTAGTTCCCCGAGGGAAAGAGACGCTGCTTCGCAATGCTTTGGGAATGCCTCGCGTTGTCCACGCTTTGAACCACGTGTGAAATCCAGCCAATTGGCAAGTCATTTCATCATCTGCAGGCAACGTTGCGCAAACCAGGAGCTACAAATTGGCTGAGCAATGGTAGCGACATTAGCTTCTGATAAAGAGAAGGTAAGCACCGCAGGGATGCAGGGAGTGCAGCTTGGGGATGCAGCATCTTGTTCCCTCTGGGAACTAGGGTTACATACTTAACCTAGAGATGTTTTTCATCTGGGAACTTCAAGCTGCGTCGCAACGCTTTGGGAATGAGTGTCCAATGACGCCACACTGACCAGACCATGCCTAGTGTGTGAGAGCCTCACAACCAGAACGTTAGACAGATTAGCTCGTAGTGGCTCTAAGGTCGAGGTCGTAAAACCTGACGAAGGTCAGCAGGGTTGACCCAGGCGAGATGGGGCCACCGACAAAGCCTGTAGGTCCCCAACCCTCTTCAGGGAGGAAATTGCCAGGAGGAAAGTGGTCTTTACAGACAGGTACCAAAGGGCCACTTCGGCCAGGGGCTAGAAGGGAGGCTCAGATAGAGCCGCCAGCACAGGGGTGGTCAACCAGTCAGAGACCAAGAGCCACATTTTTTACTGTTACCATAAAGAGCCACATCATACACATGGGCACACATGAACATCACCCATCCCTTCCTCTTACACACACACACACACACTCACACACTGTCAGTTCAACCAAGTCCACAATCAAAAATATAATAATTTACAATAGCGTTTTTCTTTTACTATGCATGTTGCTTAGTGGGACTTCTGGCATTACAGGTCAGAGTGCAACTGTGATTCAATAGCTGTGTTAATGTCCGATATTTTGTGTTCAACAGTGTGGCGGGACAGTTGGACGTCTGATACAATGCGTTTTGGTTTGTCGTTTTCAGAAGACAAGATTTCAACAACATCACTAAGGCATTATTTAACAAACTCCCCTTCATTGTATGGCTTTTTAGCCCGTGCAATGTTCCAAGCCAAATTTAAAGCTACATTTTTGGGAAAACTGTATCTGCTTTTCTGCCTGACTCACAAGTGACCAACTTGTGTTTGTGAAGTTCAGTCCCTTATGGAAATTTCTGGTCGATGTTAGCATGGAGTGAGCTGAAGTGGCGCTGAAGATTTGAAATGCGCTAATGACGCCTGACATAAGGCAGAATGACTTGTCATTACGTTCAACATAATAAATATAAACTCTCCCACTCTGTTAATAACGTCCTGTGTTCATCTTCATATTTTTCCTTTGCTGTGCATTTTTCCCTGCCATTTTCAGAGCGAACTTGACACAAACTGTTTACTTAAAATTTAAGTAAACAATTTGCATATGGAAGTTTGTGTTTTTTTTTTAATGTGCGTGTTCACTTCGCTTGAGTTCAATACGGTGCTCGTATTGCTCAGAAAACCCAGACCCAGAAACACTGCCATTATCTCTAGGCAGTTTATGTGCCATGAGAGGTGTGGCTCACCGACCACCCATTACCGCTTCCCACCCTGTGAGGGACGCATCCATCGTTAGCATTATGCGATGACAAGGAGTTCCAGAAGTATGGAGGGGTCTCATATGGAGGAGGCCAAGTGAAATCACATTGGACTCTGCCACCATGAGACCCAGCAGCCTCTGGAACTGCTTCACAGTGAGTTACTGGCCTTCTCTTACTTACCAGGCCAAACTGGAGGACCCGGTATTGGTAAGCTTTGCCCCTGAAACAAACCTCAGGAATCTCCTGTGTGCAGGAAGGATGGGTATGTGAAAATATGCGTCTTCGTGATCTATCGTGACAAACCAGTCCTCAGACTTGATCTGAGACACAACCTGAGAGTGAACATCCTGAACCTGAGCCTCATGAGGAAGAAGTTCAAGGAGCGCAGATCTAGGATCGGACACAACCCGCCATCCTTCTTCGGAACAACAAAGTACGGCCTGTAGACGCCTGACTCAACCTGAGGGGGAAACCACCTCGATGGCCCCTTTCCCTGGAGAGCACGCACTTACTGTTCCAGGACCAGAGCCTGCTCAGGTCCCAGTGGGATGGTACACATTCCGTTGAACCGGGGTGGAGAGGACCCAAATTGAATCGAATAGCCCCTCTCTATAGTACGCAGGACCAAGACACATCTGGTAGCCTTCCCCACGCTGCCAGAAAGTATCTTAAGGGAACCAGCCTCTCAAGGCAGGGCTGGAGCATTGCCCTGCAGCCGCCTGTGCCTCCTGAGAGGCGGCGGTCTTCCTCATCCACAGCGACCTTCGGGGCGGAAATAGTGGAAGGCACCCCCTGGAGGGAGGCTGCGCCCTGAAGCACATCTTGTGGCAGAGCTCACAGACCAGTCTCCTGTACCCAAACAGCTGGTGCAGTGCCCTGCAGCCATCGGTGCCTCCTGAGAGGCGGCGGTTCTCCTCCATCTGCGGCAACCTTTGGGGCGAGACACCCGCTGGAGGAAGGACACGCTCTGAAGCACATCTTGTGGCAGAGAACAGTGGTCCTGCGGAGGGACGGGCACTGTGAAACAAGATGTACACCGCCCTCCCAGATGTAAGCCGTCAGGACCACGGCGCATTTGTTCGAAGTGAGGACGACCCTCAGGTCGCCCGGCTCCTTCGTGGCCTCGAGCATCGCCAGGGGCCACTGGGGCCTCCCTGCGGGGACCCGGTGGCAACGCTCTCTTCTTAGCTTTACGGGGCCTGGATGTACCAGGCTGGGGCTGCCGCTGAGCAGCCCCATGGGAGCGGCAAGAGAGGTACATCTGAAACGCCGCTGATTGCTTCTTAATCTTCGGAAACACAAGCCAGGAGGAGCCATTGGAGCGTTTAGCAGTACAGCCTGATCCCTGTCAGGGAGATCTGACAAGGTAAGCCACAGATGCCCATTTTGTGGCTACTAGGGCGTGTCCTCTGTGGCCCTAAGGGTTAGGTCGGCAGCGCGATGCAACTCCTTAATATCGTCAGCCCCAGAGCCAAGTCCCTCGTCCAACTCATTCTTCATCATTCATTTTTTTATTTGTATAGCGCTTTTAACAATGAACATTGTCTTAAAGCAGCTTTACACAGATAATGTGGTGATTAAAGGGAATATGTTCTTTATAAGTAAGTTTGTCCCTGATGAGCAAGCGACTGTGGCAAGGAAAAACTCCCGGAGATGGCATAAGGAAGAAACCTTGAGAAGAACCAGACTCAAGAGGAACCCATCCTCATCTGGGTTGCACCGAATGTCTATTCGTAGCAGATATATGATGAAGTGGGAAGATCCACGGAGGAGAGGGCAGGAACAGTGGTCACTGGAGCCTTAGGAGCATGTTAAACTTGACCGAGAGAGAGAGAGAGAGAGAGAGAGAGAGAGAGAGAGAGAGAGAGGGTGACAGGAAGAGAAGGATATGGATTGTTAAGTATCCTTATTGTTGTATGAAAGTTAATGTCACTGTGCACTTTGGACTCTGGCAAGTCTCGCTATGGCACTCCTTAGCCCCAACTATGTTCCTTGGTGTGCAGGTTAGGGAAGAACGGTAGGCCCCGGCATGGAGGCTGAGCAAAAGCCACAGAAAGCGCTCATCCAGCTTACTAGGTGCACGCTGCTTCCGCTTTTTGACTGGCTAAGCTAGCTCGAGGAGCTTCTCATGCAGCACAGGCTGTGAGGAGTCTGTGGGCTCGTTAGTCTCTATCATCTCTTCCTCCTCAGAGGGAGAAATGTGGAGCACTGCGCTGCTCGTGCCGGGAGAAGAAGCAGCCGCCGGGCATGCGTCCCCGATGGAACAGACGCTCAACCTGGCAGGGGAGGCCGGAGAGGACTCATCCGACTCCATGCCTTCTGCCAGATCGGCCTGCAAGCGCTCTCCAGGAGCGAAGCGTGTGCATAGCCATGCAAACAAACAACACATTGGTCATGTGTGCCCTTCCCCTTAATGAAACGGGGGCAAGGATGAACACACAGCCGATATTTTTGTTTGCTAGCCATGCTTGGAAAGAATCTCACACACAAAGCACTTACCTGAACAAGCAGAAGCTAATGTCGCTACCATCGCTTAGCCATTTTGTTTGCACGATGTCGCCCGCCGATGACGTCACGACTTGCCTATTGGCCGGATTTCACACATGGTTCAGAACGTGGACAACACAAGGCGTTCCCAAAGCATTGCGACGCAGCTCGATGTTCCTGAAAGGGGAACTGAAGTGTATGAAATGGAAAGGTATATGGAATGCTGATGAAGAAGGAATGCTGAAGAGAAGGGAATGCTAAAGAGTGAGGAATGTGAAGAGTACGGAATGCTGGAGATTAAATAATGCTGAAGAGTAAGGGTTGCTAAAGAGTGTGGAATGCTGAAGTTATTCCTTAAAATAAGTTTAAATGACTGCATTTTATTTTACTTTGTGCCATCTTTACTAGAAGGAATCTCAGCAGGTAAGGACAAATCTGCCTAGAAGCTTGTCTGAAAAAAGGATTGTGTGACTCTTTAAAAATATGGTAATTTTCCATGCGTCTGATCTGGTTTGTAGGCTAAGCACCGAGTCTTCTAAATCAGGTCGAGTATCTGATAATGTGCATGAGGACGATCTCTCCATCAGATAACAAGTTCATCTATAGTTCAGTATAAAAGACACACAGACACACATAGAGTGTGTTTTTCTTCTCACACCCCCCTGAGGAGTGTGTAAGTGTGTGTGAAAGAGTGAGAAACAATGCTGTGTGTAAGAAATCGGCAGAAAGAGGCCGAGGTGTAGAGATGAAAAAGACACACTTGTCCCCAAGTGAACAGTCAGTAGCTTCAGTCCATTTCTAGCTTTCAAGTTATTTTTTCCCAGCGGATCGTCATAAAGCCACAGTTTCAACAACTGCCTCATACAAAAGCCAAGAAGTGCCTAAACTTTCATAATTGTGTTAGCCACATTAGCTTTATAGCTCCAGAAAGAGACAGCGCAAGTGAGAGAACCCAGAGGCGTGTGTGTGTGTGTGTGTGTGTGTGTGTGTGTGTGTAATGAAGTGTGAAATTAACCCACAGTGTTCACTTTTATATGGAGGTGTGTTTCAACTGGCAATCAACATATGTTTTGTGGGTGTGTGTGACCTGCATAAAGTTTGACACACATTTCCCTCTGGATTTTTTTCATTTGTGTCACTGGTGTTTATTGATATCACAACATTTTTTGTATTGCGTGTTTATTACTGCTTTTTGTGCTTATTACTGCTTTGTGTGCTTATTACTACTCATCTCTCCTCCTAAAACCTCTTCTCTCAATGACTTTCTGTTCTTCTTTCTTTCCATCTATCTCTCTCTCTCTCTCTCTCTCTCTCGCTCTTTCTGTCAATTGTGTTCCCATTTTTTGGCTCTAATTAAAAAAATCTGCATTGTGTGCGTTTGTTAAGCGCATCGTTCCGTCGGCACACGCTCATGTCGAAATTAATCACCGCTGTCACTGTTCTTTCTGCTACACAGAATCTCTCTCTCTGTCTGTTTCTGTCTGTCTTACTGTATCTCTCTGTCAGTATGTCTCTCTCTCTCTCTGTCTGTCTGTCTTTCTCTCTCTCTCTCTCTCTCTCTCTCTCTCTCTCTCCCTTTCTGTTTCTGCCCATCTCTTGTATTTTCTATCAATCTGTCTCATTCTCTCAGTATGTATCTCTCTCTCTTTCTCTCTCTCTCTCCCTCCCTCCCTCCCTGTCTGTTTCTGTCTGTCTCTCTGTTTCTGTCCATTCCTCATATCTTTCTTATATCTTTCTCTAATGTGGAGAACATGTATTCGCTGAATTAGGGGAACTCTGATAGTGGGATTTATATGGCACACAGGAATGTGTCTTTTCTGGACGCGAGCAGTTCCTCAAGCTAAGTGTAGTATTTGCCTTGTTTGACAGTGTTAATTGTGAATTTAGATTTGCATCATTTGTCCTCCTGATTCTCTCCCCTGTCAGACTGTGTCAAGTTTTTGTAATGGTAGGATGATTTCTCTGACATTGGGTCGGCAGTGGTTGGTGGTGTCTGCCCTGCTGTATTTTGCCTGTAGAATTATAATTGTCCATCTCCTTGATGCTCTTTTGAGTCTTGGGTCTTGGGTGGTGATCTGGTGCAGTTTGGGGTTTCTGCTGTAGGCAGAGGTCTGTGGTGATGTGGTGCTGCCTGAGGTGTTCTGAGTTATACTTAAGTATGGGGTGGGGGACCCTAGTATTTCCAATCAGTGGTGGTTGTTCTCTGTGATGAGACTGTATAATGTAAGCTTTCTCGCCATGTATTCTTTAATTTCTGTAAGTTCCTTTCCCATTATCTGTTTAAGAAGTCTTTTTTTGAGTGTTCTGACACAAAGTGTCCATTTCCTCCTTTAGCTCCTGGATGGACATTTTCAGCTGGTGTCTTATTTGGCATAGCTGGTCTCTGGAGTTGTTCCGTGTCTTTAGCAGTCTGGGCATAGACATGTTCGCTCAGTTCCCCTGTGTCCACTTCCAGACATGTACAGTAAGCTGTGCTGCAGTTAAACTACTGTCTGGTGTAGTCCTGGGTTTGAGGGAAGGATGATGTTCTGTTCTTTGTACTGGTATGAGTTGATGACTCATTTAGTTGTCTTTTAAGCATTGAAAGGTCTGTTTCAATTTTATGCAATGCAGCAATGGTACCCTGTACTATTACAGTTCCATTTTGTTAAAAGTTGACTGTCAGGTGCCCTTTTCTCTGGGTCGTTTTTTGATTCCTCATAAATACACAGTTGTATGGCTTTACAGATTCTATGTTTGGTGTGATACTGGCATAGTTTGCAGAAAGCTGTGTGCCATACAGTGTGGAATTCTGTGTAGAAGAGCTGGTTTGTGTTGATGGTTTTGCCCTTACTGTTTGAAATGTTTTTACATTTACATTTACATTTGCGGCATTTAGCAGACGCCCTTATCCAGAGCGACGTACAAAAGTGCTTTAAATTTTTGAACAATGTCTCTGGGTTTGAACAGTGTCTCTCTCTCCCTGTCTGTTTCTATCTGTCTCTTTCTGTCCCTGTTTGTCTACCAGTCTCACTCTGTCAGTATGTCTGTGTCTCTCTCAATCAGTCTATCTGTCTCACTCTGTGTCTGTCTCACTCTTCATCTGTCTGTCTCTCTAAGCCAGTTCTCTTTTTGTCAGTTTATCTTTCTCCCTCTGTGTCTCTCTTTTAGTCTGTCAGTCTGTCTGTTTCTCTGCCTCCCTGTCACTGCCTGTCTATCTGTTTCTCTCTTTTTCCCCTTTACTGCCTGTCTGTCTGTTTCTCTCTGTCTCCCTGTGACTGTCTGTAAGTCTGCTTCTGTTCTCACTCTCCCTCTCCTCCCACACTAGTACATTAATTATCCTACAACAAATGATTTTGGTAATATGAAAGGCTTTATTATAGTATATCAGGTTAGTCACCAAAACTTTCCAGTCAGAGTTTAATTTCCTAATTGCAGGAGCAGGATGATCTGTGTGTGATATTTATTTATTCTTCACTAGATGTGAATAAAACCCTACTAAGGCAGCCTCCTGAGAGTATTACAGTGTCCACATTAACCACATGATTCATGTTGGACCTCATGGCATACATCACATAAACGCATTTCATCTCGTCCTCTTCCTGCTACGACTCTGACCTTCATTTTATTATACAGCACTTATGCTCCATCCGGAATGTAAGCTTTATTCACTAAATGGTGGACTAATATAGAGAATGGAATTAGTGATGATCAGTAAGGGAATTCAATCAACTAGACGATTTGTTCATCATTCTGTATTAGTAAAGTCACATTCATTGTTCGCAAACCACATGTCCTATTCACTCTAAAGGCCACATAAACACACACTCCACTTCAATACCATCAGTCCACTGTGGGCGTTTCCCAAATCACACACTACACTTGAACACCATCAGTCAACTGTGGGTGTGTCCCAAATCACATGTTGTACCTAATCACAATCAGTCTATTGTGGATGTGTCCCAAATCACTCACTCTACCTTAACCCCATCAGTCTACTGTGGCCATGTCCCAAATCACACATTCTACCTAATCACAATCAGTCCACTGTGGGTATGTCCCAAATCACACATTCTACCTAATCACAATCAGTCCACTGTTGGTTTGTACCAAATCACACATTTTACCTAATTACAATCAGTCCACTGTGGGTTTGTCCCAAATCACACATTCTACCTAATCACAATCAGTACACTTTGTGTGTATCCCAAATCACAAATTCTACCTAATCGCAATCAGTCAACTGTGGGCTTGTCCCAAATCACACCCTCCACTTCAACACCATCAGTCCACTGTGGGTGTGTCCCAAATCACACATTCTACCTAATCACAATCAGTACACTGTGGGTGTGTCCCAAATCACACAATCTGCCTAAACACAATCAGTCCATTGTGGATGTGTCCCAAATCACTCACTCTACCTTAACCCCATCAGTCTACCTTGGCCATGTCCCAAATCACATTATTCATTTTACAAAACACAACATCTCCGATACAGTATTACTGTCCTCACCGTAGATGCGTCCCAAACCACACACTACAGTTAATCGATTCTCATTTCAGGTCACGTAAGCAGCATCCTCAGTCCACTGTGGGCGTATCCCAAACCAAAAACACTAATGCTAATATGAGTTCAGTGGTATTGAGCGTGTACAAAAAAGAGAAGACGACACTCTGTGCCAGTGTATCTATGAGATCTCGAGGAAATATTGCCATATTGATTTTTCTGTACCGCTTTTATTCCCTGAGGATGGGGGGAAAATGAAAGAGTCGTTTATGATGCTGCTCGGGGTGTTGGTGTGCAAAGAGACGAGTTCTCAAAGTCCACTTTCACTGCTGTTTCTTTAATTTCTCGCGCTTTAGAAATGTGCTGCATTGTAATGGTTCACTATTAATGCTGAAATGAGGACAGCATTCTGGATGAGGAGGATACAGTGTGCTTGAACGCTTTCCTTCTTTAATGTGTCCCAATGAGATGAGTGTGTGTGTGTGTGTGTGTGTGTGGGGATTGCTGCAATGCAGGGGTCTCTGATCCTGACCCATCGCTAATCGCTTGAACGTTTTGTCAGCGTAAGGGAAATGCATGGCCGTCCATCAGCACCAAAATGCTGCGTATCAGCCTTCCATTAGACTCCATTAGTGATTAGTAATTACTCAGCGCATCACACACACACACACACACACACACACACACACACACACACACACACACAGAGGACTGCTTGAGATATAAGGCTAATTTCAGATAGTAACCTGTATCAACATGTCCCGCCGACCGGGAATGAATGACAGTGAAAATGTAGACATCATTGCAAAAGGCTGTTTTTTTCCCTTTTGATTGAAATCACAGTAAAAAAATGTTGGTCCACATTGTTCATGGTTATACTTCAAAATGCAAATACAAATATTTGTACACTGGTTTAGACTTTTTGGCCTCTAATTACCGCTGCTATTTTGCTATACAACATTAGCAATTTGTGAAACGTTTCCGGACAGAGGTTCGTTGTGTACGCGTTCTGTTGCCGAAAGTGAACGTGGCAGGATTGCTCTGTGGTACACGGCATTGCTTCATTGCGTAGTTTGTCATCTCCATCTTGTATGCTTGTTTCATTTTCCGCCTCATTAGCCGAGTTTTTCAGGCTGCTGGAGAATAAACTGCATCAGAACCCGTGTTACATATCTGCACAAATTCAAGAAAGGGAGAATAACTTCTCCTCCTTGAGTTCTGGATTCTGATTGGTCAGAAGGTGTTCAGAAATATTCTATAGCAGAAACTTGTTTCGTGGATGTTCCACAACGGTTTCACAGCTAGAAACTGATAAAAACTACGAAAGTCTTTAAATTAAAATGTAGTTTGTTGAATTATAGTTTGTATTTTTATACGTTAAATTACAACAGTAATAATAGAACTCAAAGAACATATATTTATCGGCTACTTATTGGTCTCACCCACTTTTCTATTGGCTGAAATGGTTATTGCAGGTCAAAGGTACATGGATAGCTAAGGGGAGTGGTAGCTCAGTGGTTAAGGTGCTGGGTTACTGATCGGAAGCAATGAACGTGCTGATAACAAAATCGTGTTGTGCATGTTGATGTGAATCTGACACACACACATACACATATACACACACACACACACACACACACACACACACACACACACACACACACACACACACGTTAAGTATTGTATTTACATGTACAAAATTCTTGGTTCTACTTAAGTGAAGTAAGTAAGGTTCTACTAGTCAGAGGTGGGAAGTAACGGAGTACAAATACTTCATTACTGTACTTAAGTAGATTTTTTTGGTATCAGTACTTTACTCCACTATTTATTTTTCAGACAACTTTTTACTTTTACTCATCACATTTTTACACCAATATCTGTACTTTTTACTTCTTACCTTTTCAAAAACATCTCGTTACTTTAGTTTTAATCCATTGATTTGGTGAAATATTTTTTTTATTTTCACTGCGTGCCGATTTCAGCTGAACAACCGATTTCCTGTTACTGCGCATCTTTTTCAATCCGCTGGTGTATAAAGTCCTCACTCTCACTCACCACAGATGTAGACTAGTTTACGGAGCTAAGAATCAACAGGCAGGAGGCAGTAAGAAGTTTGGGGTTAATGTGGATGAGACAGAGGGAGTCAGTGATGTAAACATGACTGAGAACAGACACATTCATGATCATCATCATCTTTTCTCTGCTTGTGTTCTATATGTGGATCTTCAGCCTGGATACATTCATTAGGTAACAACAATTTTAATTTGTTTTGTATTTATATATATATATATATATATATATATATATATATATATATGTATGTATGTATGTATATATATGTATATTTGGCTGTCAAAATTAAAATTATTTTAAACGGCACGAAATGTTATTAACACGCTATCAATTCAGCACGCATTTCTGTTTCACCATTTTTATAGTAAATGTAAATACATAAATAAATAACTAAATAAAAAAGGCGAAATTAAAACCTTCATTTATCCACGACGTCCTTTCTTAGATATAAAATAAATAAATAAATAAACTCCAGATAAAAATATTTTTAATCAGTAAACTTTTGTTTTATTTCTGCGCCAAGTCTCAAATTAAACACCAAATCCGCCATGATTCACACAATTAACCCTCTCCGTGGCGTTTTGTGGGTTTTTCCCTCATAATGGTGCCACAAACTTAAATTACTGTCTTTATTGATCGTACAGATAAAAACAATACATCATTCAAATCTGTAAAATGTCTATAATTTTCTATATAAAAGCTTCCTGACTTGACTTGAAGAGGTGCAGTTTCTCCGGTATCACCTCATTAACTGTCCGTGTGGAAACATAGCAAAGGCTCTTAATGATGTCCACACGTCTCTGTACTGTTATAGCCTTTATATTTAATCACTGTACATATGCTTACATACATATCACATGCTGTAAATATGATACATGTTTAACAACTCCAAGCTGCCAGTTTTGGGCACCTGAGCAAGCATTTAACTCACTACTGCTCATTTAGTAAATGAGATCATTAAGAGTCGCTCAGGATAAACACTTCCAACAGGAAGTGGCTATATCTCGCTATCATTGTCTCTCTATTTTCTCTATCTAATTGTCTCTGTGTCTCTTTTAGTAAATGTCTCTGTCTCACTGTATATGTTTCTCTCTTGCTGTCTCTCTATTTGTTTCTCACTCTTTCTAAAGCTGTGTCTGTGTCTCTTTGTCTTTGTCTCTGTCTTTCCTGCTTATTTACATGTCTAACAAAGTTTTGAGTTTTGAAAGTAATGCCATTAGTGATCTATGATGAAAGACTTTCCTGGTTCGATTCTTACCTCTAGTTTCATATTGAACATTATAAGAAGTTTTTAAAAACAGAACAATAAAAGGTCATTAAAATTGGTTGCTGGTAAATCATGGTATATCAGTGGTGCAGGTGTTGGAGATGTGGTTCTTGTACCTGAGTCACTTCTCATAGACTTCGAGTAAATGAGAGAATGTACAGGAAGGAGAAGTTTTGACCCTCTACCATCATGATCTAAGAGAAAACAGTGGTCTCTTAACTATAGAAAAACCAAGAGTCCAATAAGCAAAGCCTTGTTTGCCACCGCTGTGGTAGTGTAGTGGTTAGTGATGTGGCCTCTGCTATCTGACTCACCCGGTTCGATTTCTACCCCTTAGCTTTCCTTTAAATTGTTTAAACAGTTTTATAAAAGAACCAAAAAAGGTCCTAAAAATCAGGTTCTTGCAGGAGATCCTGTGGCTCAATTGGAAGAGCTTTACCTCTGGGTTAAGAGGTTGCCGGTTCAAACCCCGGCCAGGGCTCAAAGTTAAGAGTGTGAAAGGTTCCAGTGACTGTAGTGAGGAAGGTGTCAGAAATGGCTGCGTGGAAGGTCAGATGTGGACGGTTTCAGAGGGCGTATCCTGAACCAGGGGGGCAATATTCAGGCATCTCCCCCCCTGGTGTCTGAGAAGCTGAAAACAGGGGGTTATGAAGCAAAAACGTCCAAAAAAAGTAAGAACTTAGGCTCCAGACAGAAATTTATTTAATTAAAATAATTTTCCACCTAAATGCAAAACATTCACTTATTCTAAGGCTTAACCCAGCAGGTCTTCACAGCTTTTGTTCACAGTCACCCACTTCATTGTTTACCACACAACTTACCCAGTGTGGGACAAGCCAGATTTGAACCAGCAACCTCTGAGCTCAGAGGCAAGGCTTTTACCAGAAAGCCATCAAGTCCCACAACACACCTTCTTTTTTTTGGGGGTTTATCCTTCGTTTCATGCTTCAACGCAAGAAATTCAGACCAGAAAGAAACACAGAAAGCAGGATTCGAACCCTGAACCCCACCAACAGAAAAATACCATGTCTTAACCCATTGAACCATCGTGAAGGACAGGCTACAAAGATTGTTTAGAGCAGGTCTATCTTTTTTTTTTTTCAAACCAACGCAAGAATATAATGCTAAAGACAGATTTAGGAAGTATACCCATATCGTGACTAGCAGGGACAATGTAGGATTTGAACCCTGATTCATGCCATTAGCAAAGAACCAGCATTAACCCACTGAACCATCAGGAAGGACAAGCTGAGAAGCTTGTTTAGAGCAGGTCTATCTTTTTTTTTAACCCATCAAAACAAGAATATGAAGATGTAGAAATCAGGAATTTAACCTACCTCATGACTAGCAGACAGAAAGCCAGGTTTGAAACCTGACCACCAACATTAGCAAAGTACCAGACTTAACCCACTAAGCGATCAGGAAAAAACAGGAATGGAAAGCTTGATTAAAGCAGGTCTATCTTTCTTTTCAAACCATCAACACAAGAATTTAACGCTAAAGAAAGATGTAGGAAGCAAATACAGATGTAAGTAGCACAAGTTGAACCCACATTGTAAATAGCAGGATTCGAACCAAGATCCCCACCTCCAGCAAGATACCAACATTAACTCAATGAACCATCGGTGAGGACAGGCTGGGAAGCTTATTTAGAGCAGGTCTATCTTTCTTTTAACCCATTAAAAACAAAAATATATCACTAAAGAAAAATGTAGGAAGTGAATCCTGGTCGTGACTGGCAGGCAGAAAGCAGGATTTGAACCCTAAACCCCACCAAAAGCACAACACCTGATTTAACCCACTGAACCATCAGGGAAGAGAGCTTGGGAAGTTTGTTTAGAGCAGGTCTATCTACCTTTAAACTATCAACACAAGAATATAAAGCAGGAACATAACCTACATCTCAACTAGCAGGATTCAAACCCTGATCCTCACCATCAGCGAGTCACCAGCCTTAATCCGATGAACCATGGAAGAGATCAGTTTGAGATGCATGTTTAGATGAGGTACAAGCCTTAAACCACTGAGCGAACGCTGCTGAAAAGCATGTGTGCTTTTTGGAGGGTTCATACTTTGTTTCATGCCAGCACAGTAAGAAAGAAGGCATGTAGGACTGGCTTTGAAACCTTATCACCAGCGTGGACTATATTAAGGACCCTGTTCAGGCACAAGCCTTAACCCACTGAGCTACCACTCAAGTGCCTTTTTTTTGGTGGAGTTATCTTTCATTAAAGACTAGGAAATCAAGAATTAATCTAACACAGAAAGGACAGAATTGAAATGTTTTCAGAGTGGACAAGGTCCAGAAGTTTTATTTACTAACACAGCAACCAGCTCGACCAGGAATCGAACTCTCAAACTCATCCTTGTGGGGACCCTGACATTAACCCACTAGGCTATCACATCCATCCATCTATCTATCTATCTATCTATCTATCTATCTATCTATCTATCTATATATCTATATATCTATCTATCTATCTATCTATCTATCTATCTATCTATCTATCTATCTATCTATCTATCTATCTAATATGATGTGAGGTCCAGTTAACAGCTAAAACAGGTAGCAGTAATAACTACTTTTTACTTAAGTACATGTCTGAGCCAAAACTTCTTTACTTTCACTTGAGTAAAAAAGTATAATCAGTACTTCCACTTTTACCCGAGTATTTTAAAACATGAGGATCTGTACTTCTACTTAAGTAAAGGATGTGTGTACTTTTGTCACCTCTGCTACTAGTGAAGGAGGAGTGGCATTTTGTGGCTTAGATCTACTGTAAAAAAAGGTGTGGACACTTTCATAGTTCTAGTGAAAAAGGTGTGGCCTCTGTCTTAATCCTAGTAAAGGAGGCATGGCCTCTGTGTCTTAATCCTTGCGAATGAGGAGTGGCCACCGTGTCAGCCCTAGTGAAGGGCCTCTGTGTCAGTTTGGATGTCCACGGCGACAAAAGTTAATTGACCCCGGCTATTTAAAAAAATTAAAAGATCTTCTTTCTCTTCTTTTTCTGGTTGCTATACCCCATGTCCCTCCTCTGCACCATGTCCAAAACATCTCAATCTAGCCTCCCTCACCTTGTCTCCAAAATGTCCTACATGCGCTGTCCCTCTAATAACTCATTTCTAATCCTGTCCATCGTTGTCCCAATGAAAATCTCAGAATCTTCAGCTCTACTACCTCCAGCTCCACCTCCTGTCTTTTAGTCAATGCCACTGTCTTTAAACCATACAAAATTGCTTTCCTTTTCACTCTTGCAGATACCCTTCTATTACAAATCACTCCTGTCACTCTTCTCCACCCACTCCACCCTGCCTGCACTCTTTTCTTCACTTCTCTAACACACTCTCCATTACTTTGCACTGTTGACCCCAGGTACCTGAACTCCTCCACCTTCTCCACCTCTTCTCCCTGCAACCGCACCACTTCACTGCCCTCCCTGTCATTCACACACATGTACTCTGTCTTACTCCTACTCCTACGACTTTCATTCCCCTTCTCTCCAGGCTCTTCCCCACTTGCTCCCTACTCTCACCACAAATAACAATATCATCTGCAAACATCATAGTCTATGAAGACTCCTGTCTGACCTTGTCTATCAACCTGTCCATCAACACTGCAAACAGGAAAGGGCTCAGAACCGATCCTTGATGCAATCCAACCTCCACCTTGAACCAGTCTGTCGTTCCTACTGCACACTTCACTGCTGTTACACTGTCCTCATACATGTCCTGCACCACCCTCACATACTTCTCTGACAACCTCACTTCCTCATACAGTACCACAACTCCTCTTTTCACCCTGTCGTACGCTTTCTCTAAATCCACAAACACACAATGCAACTCCTTCTGACCTTCTCTATACTTCTCCATCAACATTCTCAAAGCAAATAATGTGTCTGTGTCGCTCTTCCTCGGCATGAAACCATACTGTTGCTCACAGATGGTCACCTCTTCTCTTAGCCTGGCTTCCACTTCATTGTGTGACTGATAAACCTATTCCCCTGTAGTTAATGCAGGTCTGCACATCTCCATTATTCTTTAAAAAAGAAAAAACGTACCAGCACACTCCTTCTCCATTCCTCAGGCATCCCTCACCTTCCAAAATCTTGTTAAACATTCTTGTTTAAAACTCCACTGCCATCTCTCCTAAACATCTCCATGCTTCTACTGGTATGTAATTTGGTCCTACCTACTTTCCACTCTTCATCCTCTTATTCGCTGCTTTCACTTCCTCCTTACTAATCCTATATACGTCCTGCTTTACTATCTTTACTTTAATATCTTTACTTCTCTCTCTCTCTCTCTCTCTCTCTCTCTCACTCTCTCTCGCTCTCTCGCTCTCTCTCGCTCTCTTTCTCTCTTAATTTCTTTATTCATCAGCTTCTGAAAATACTCCCTCCACCTACTCAACACACTCTCCTCACTAGTCAACACATTTCTATCGCCATCCTTTATTGCTCTAACTTGCAGCACATCCTTCCCAGCTCGATCCGCTGCCTGGCCAATCGGTATAAATCCTTTTCTCCTTCCTTATTGTCCAACTTTTCATTACAGATCCTCAAATGCCTTTTCCTTTGCTTTTGCCACATCCTCTTAACCTGCTGCTGCATTATCTTGTACTCCTTTTTACTTTTCTCATCTCTCTGCCGATACCAATTCTGTATCTTTCTCCTTATGCTTTCCTGTACTTTCTCTCTTTCTCTACTGTCTTCCTCCCTTATTACTTCTGCAGTAGTTGCCCAATCATCCAGCACCTTTTCACCACCACGAGCCCCTGTCTGACCTCTTCCCTGAACCTTACACTACATTCTTCCACCTTTAATTTCCACCATCTTATTCTTTTTACAGTCCTCACTCTCCTCCTTGTTTTCTTAACCTCCAAAGCCATCCTACAGACCACCATCCGATGCTGTCTAGCTACACTGTCCCCTGCCAACACCTTACAGTCTCCAATCTCTATCATGTTGCATCTCCTGCATAAAATGTAGTACACTGCACCTTCTTCCACTATTATACATCACCCTATGACCCTCTTTCTTCTAAAATAAGTATTCCATATCCATATATATAGTGGTCCCCGTTTATGAAAGGCTCGGCTATCGAACATTCCGGTTAGCGAACGGTTTTCCGAACGAAATTTCGGTCCGGTGAACGAACAAAGTTCCAGTTATCGAACTCCACCCACGCTGCCCAACCCAGCGCGAAGGGAAGAAACTGCTTCCGCTTCAACCATCGCTGAGTAAGCATCTATCGCAACTTCTGTTTGTGAACAATATTAGTGATATTTAGCGGTAAAAACAGTAATCATTTTGTTTCTTACTCTTGTAAAGTTGTTAATTTATACTTTTACCGAGCCAACACAAAATACCCGCAGAGATCGGGATAATCCGGCAAAAGGCAGTCCATAAATAATATCCACGGTGCTTTACAGAGGAAGCCCGATTGCGATGAGCTCAATGTGGGCGGGGCACGCATGAGCGACGGAAAAGGGCATTCCCTGAAGCACCATGACAGCCACCGTAGGGGGCGTGGCAGGGGGATTCCTGACTATTAATACGGCTAAAAACAGGAAAAAATTGTTAATTATTGGGTATTGGTGGAGTTCGTGAACGGATTAATTGGTTTTCCATTATTTCTTATGGGATAATTAGATCCGGTTTTCAAACATATCGGATTTCGAACGGTTTTAAGGGACGAATTAAGTTCGATAACTGGGGACCACTGCATTTCCATATATATAGTATATCCAGTACAGACCAAAAGTTTGGACACACCTTCTCATTCTAAGAATTTTCTTTATTTTCATGACTATGAAAATTGTAGATTCACACTGAAGGCATCAAAACTATGAATTAACACGTGGAATTATATATGGAATTATATACATAACAAAAAAGTGTGAAACAACTTAAAAATGTCATATTCTAGGTTCTTCAAAGTAGCCACCTTTTGTTTGATTACTGCTGTGCACACTTTTGGAATTCTCTTGATAATCTTCAAGAGGTAGTCACCTGAAATGGTCTTCCAACAGTCTTGAAGGAGTTCCCCGAGAGATGCTTGGCACTTGTTGGCCCTTTTGCCTTCACTCTGCGGTCCAGCTCACCCCTAAACCATCTCGACTGGGTTCAGGTCCGGTGACTGTGGAGGCCAGGTCCCCATCACTCTCCTTCTTGGTCAAATAGCCCTTGATGCCTTCAGTGTGACTCTACAATTTTCATAGTCATGAAAATAAAGAAAACTCTTTAAATGAGAAGATGTGTCCAAACTTTTGGTCTGTACTGGATATACTATATATATCACGCCACACTGAGCAGACCCTGCCTAGAGAGTGAGGGCCTCGGCACCAGCACGCAAAACAGAGGAGCCCGGGTGGCTCTGAGGTCAAGGTCGAGAACCTGACGAAGGTCAGCGGGTGGACCAACCCGCGCGTCACAGATGTCCTGGAGAGGGACTCCAGCGGACCAGGCCGTAGAGGCCGCCACACTCCGGGTGGAGTGAGCTCGAACCCCAAGCGGTGCGGGGAGGCCAGAGGACTCGTGAGCCGACACAATTGCATCCACAACCCATCTGCTCAATGTCTGCTTATTGGCCGGAAACCTTTCCTATTAGGGCCATAGCAGACAAGCAGCTGCTCGACTTCCTCAAGGACTCGTCCTGCGGAGGTAAGCATCCAGCGCTCGCACTGGACACAGTCGGTGCTGTCGCTCCTGGTCGGGGGCAGTAAACGGAGGAGGGCAGAATGCCTGCAACACGACAGGACGTGAGGGAGCCGAGGCACCTTAGGCACGCACTCCAGGTTTCGGATAGAGAAACACCTTGGCCATGCCAGGGCAAACTCCAGGCGAGACGGGCCATGGACAGAGCCTGCAGATCCCCGATCCTCTTCAGGGAGGAAATCGCCAACAGAAAGGTGGTCTTAATCGACAGAAACCTAAGGGCCACATCGGCTAACGGCTCGAAGGGGCTCAGAAAGAGCCGCCAGCACAACAGCCAGATCCCAGACAGGCACTCTGGGTCACGTCCGGGGCCTCAGCCTCCGGGTGCCACGGAGGAAACGTGTTACCAGTGGGTGTCTACCAGCGACTGCCCGCAGGCGGGGAGCCATATGCCGCGATGGCCGACACATAAACCTTCAGGGTCGAGGGGTTAACCCTGCTGAAAACTGTTCCTGTAGGAACCCCAGAACGGACCCAACCGGCAGTTAACAGGATCCAGGCCACGGTGCTCGCACCAAGACGTGAACAGTCGCCACCGTGTGGCGTACGACCTCCTCGTGGACGGAGCTCTGGAGTGGAGAAGGGTCTCTACCACCCGGTGGAGAGACCGGCTGCCACGAACCGTGCCCCTCAGGGGCCACAGCCACAGCCTCCACAACTCTGGGCGGGGTGAACCAGGGTCCCGCCCGCCTGAGAGAGAAGATCCTCCTGGGTGGAATCTCCCACGGAGGGCCCTCGAGTAGGGGCACCAGATCCGCAAACCACTTGCTCGGCCATCGAGGCGCCACCAGGAGGAGACGGACTCCCTCCCGGCGAACTCTCTCCAGAACTCCAGGGAGCAGAGCGATCGGGGGGAAGGCGTACAGACGTAACCTCGGCCACGACTGCACCATGGCATCCAGCCCTAACGGGCTGGGTGAGAGAGAGAACCAGAGGGACAGTGCGAGGTCTCCTGGGTCGCAAAAAGATCCACTTGGGCTCTGTAGAACCTCCGCCATACCAGCTCCACCACCTCGGGGTGGAGACGCCATTCCCCAGGCCTCGGCCCCTGCCTCGACAGGGCGTCTGCTCTGACATTCAACCGACCTGGATGTAAATGGCCCTCAGGGACAGGAACCTGTCCTGAGACCACAAGAGGACCGCCCATGCTAGCTTGTACAAGGGGCGAGATCGGAGACCCCCTGGTGGTTGATGTAGGAGACCACCGCTGTATTGTCCGTACAGACCAACACATGGCGATCTCTCAGGTCCGGGAGAAAGTGTTTTAACCCCAAAAACACTGCCATCATCTCCAGGCAATTTATGTGCCACGAGAGACGTGGGCCGCTCCACAGACCCTGGGCGGAGTGGCCACTCATGACCGCTCCCCACCCCGTGAGGGAAGCGTCCGTCGTAAGCGTCACGCGACGACACGGAACCCCCAACACCGGGCCACGGGACAGGAACGTCCGGTCTTTCCAGACATCAAAGGCTCGAAGGGCACGCCGCGAGACCTTGATAGTGCGATGCGGGTTTCCTGAGGGAGAACTGGAGGGGCCTCCCCACTGGAGGGGCCTCATGTGCAGGAGCCCGAGCGGAACTATGCTGGACGCCGCTGCCATGAGCCCTAGCAGCCTCTGGAACTGCCGTACAGTGAGTGGCTGGCCTTACCGCACTCTCCTGACGGCCGTAAGGATGACTTCGACCCGAGCAGGCGACAACTGTGCCTGCATCCTGGCCGCGTCCCACACCACGCCCAAAAAGGTGGTTCTCTGTGCAGGAGAAAGCACGCTTTTGCTGGCGTTTAGCCGAAACCCAAGCACCTTCATGCAGGTGAGGACGACATCTCGATGCCGAATCGCCTGGTGCTCCGAGGGAGCCATGATCAACCAATCGTCGATGTAATTCAAAATGCGGATGCCCTGAAGCCGCAGCGGGGCCAGTGCAGCATCGACGCACATCGTGAAGGTGCGGGGTGAGAGTGCCAGACCGAACGGGAGGACCCGATATTGGTATGCTACGCCCCCGAAAGCAAACCTCAGGAACCTCCTGTGTGCAGGAAGGATGGAGATGTGAAAGTATGCGTCCTTCAGATCTATAGTGACGAACCAGTCCCCGGACCTGATCTGCGCCACGACCCCCTTGAGGGTGAGCATCCTGAACCTGAGTCTCCTGAGAGAGCGGTTCAAGGAGCGAAGATCCAGAATGGGACGCAACCCCCATCCTTCTTCGAACAACGGGCACGGGCTGTAGAAGCCTGACTCGAACCGAGGGGAACCACCGATGGCCCCTTTCCCCAGGAGCGTGCGCACTTCCTGTTCCAGGACCAAAGCCTGCTCGGGACCCACCAGGGTGGGACACATCCTGTTGAAACGGGGAGGAGAGGACGCGAACTGCAGTGCGTAACCCCCTTCTATGGTCCGCAGGACCCACTGAGACTCCTGGCAGCACCTCCCAAGCTGCCAGAAAGTTCTCAGGGAACCAGCCTCGGGACTGGCCTCTGACCCACTCAGAGCAGCTGGGGCGGGCCCTGCAGCTGAAGACACCTCGAAGAGGCGGCGGGCTCCCCATCCGCATCGAGACTTTGGGCGGAAGTGGAGGGAGACACCCGCTGGAGGGCGGCCGTGCTCTGAAGCACATCCTGTGGCAGAGTCCACGGCCCGGCCTCCTGGTGGTGCGGGGGAGTGACGGGCACCGTAGCTTGAGGCGAACACCCCCGCACCACGGCCCGTTTGCTGGAGTCGAGGGTGACCTCAGGTCAGCCCGCTCCTTCTTGCGCTCTGTTTCTGGGCTTCGCGGTGCCCGGAAGGACCAGGCTGGGGCTGCCGCCGACCAGCCCCACGTGATCGGCGAGGGAGGTACTGCTGAAACGCAGCCGACTGCTTCTAGACTCCTGAAACCTGTTCACGACCGCCACGGCCACCAAACAGACCAGGAGGAGCCATCGGTGCTCAAGAGCACAGCTCGATCCTTGTCCGGGAGGTCGGACAGGGTGAGCCACAGATGCCGCTCTGTGGCTACCAGGGCCGCCATGGACCGACCAACGGCCCGCGCCGTGTGCTTCGTGGCCCGAAGGGTTAGGTCGGCAGCGCGACGTAACTCCTTAATGTCGGTGGCCCCGGAGCTAAGTCCCTCATCCAAGTCACGCAGCAGGTCAGCCTGGTATGCCTGCAACACACCCATGGTGTGGAGACATCCCGCAGCTTGACCTGCTGCCGCGTAAGCCTTCCCCACTAAAGCCGATGTAGCACGTAGCGGTTTAGTAGGGAACACCGGAGCCTTTAGCGACGATGCTACGCTAGGAGAGAGGTAGCTAGCTAGCGTCTCTTCGACACGCGGCATCGCCCCATAGCCGCACGCCTTAGCCCCAACCACATTCGCGTAAAGCGAGGAGTGGTGCGACGAAGCACGCGCTGAGTATGGGGTTTCCCAAGAACTGGACACCTCGGCGTGCAGATCAGGAAAAAACGGCAGGCCCCGGCGCCGAGGAAGCGACACAGGACGCAGAAAACGCCATCCAGCTTACTGGGTGCGCGCTGTCTCTGCTGCTCCACCGCCAAGCTAGATCCAGCTTAGCAACGGCTCGTGTCACGACCTCGAGGAGCTCCTCGTACAGCACAGGCTGAGAGGACTCCACGGGCTCGCTAGCATCCATCAGCTCACCCTCCTCGGAGAGAGAGACATGTAATGCCGCGCTGCTCGTACCGGGAGAAGAAGCAGCCATCGGGCCTGCTTCCCCAATAGAGCCGAAGCTCAATTCAGCCGACGGCTGAAGCGGACTCATCCGACTCAACCCTGCCGCTAAATCGCCTGCGAGCCCCACGAGCGCCGGCACCGCTTCGCCTCGGCGAGAGCGGGGCCTGAGCTGCGAGGGAGAGAGCTCCTCTCAAAGAGCGCTCTCCGGGAGCGAAGCGTGCGCATAGCCATGCGGCTACAATGTGAGCAATCGACTCCCTCGAGAGCCGATAGTGCATGCTCCACTCCCAGGCAAACAACGCACCGATCATGCGAATCCTTACCGGTAATGAAACGCGGACACGGATGAACGCACTTACGGAAACCCTGTCTGCCAGCCATCACTCGATCAGAAAACACAGCGAAACAGCGCTTACCTGAACGAGCAGAAAGCTAGCGTCTGGTCCATCTCGCAGCCATTTGTAGCTTCCTGTTTACGCGACGTCGCCCGCTGATGACGTCACATCCCAAACGCCTATTGGTCAGATTACACACGTGGTTCAGAGCGCGGTCACGCAGGGGCGTTCCCATAGTGTTTCGACGCAGCTCAAGTTCCTGAAAGGAACTCTGTTCATGGTACTTGTGTGATTAGTCTAAAAAGAGCTAACCCAATGACAATATTGCTAATTTATGATTTATTCTGTTTTCCTTAATGCTACTTGGAGGTTGAATGACCCAGCACAAAGTTAATGGCATGGTCTGTTTGGATAACAGTCTATTCTTTTTAGTCTATTAATACTGTATTACAGGGATTTTTTAGCCTCTTTATCAAAATTCTGCTTTCAGCTTCAGATTATTTACTTAAATGCCATTGTGGGTTTTAGCCTGTTTAAGTCAAAATGTATTTAGATAACTACTATGTTGCTAGTAGTAGCTTATTTTATAAACACTATTAGCAAATAAAAATGCAAATTATCATGCTAATTCGGGTGTTAACACGTTTACTGTAATGCTATATTGTATGTTAGCCTATTTACTGGAATGCTAGTTTGTGTGTTTAACCAACAGTTTTACAAGTTAACTACTTACTACTACTACTACTTCCTTCTGCTCTGTGTAGCCTGTTATCCAATGTACTAATTGGCAAAACTCACTATCATGCTAATTTATATGCTAGCTACGTTACTATGATGATACTTTACTATCCAGTCGTTAGCTTGAAATCATTGTGCTGATTTTTTAATCCTGTTCACATAAACAATGGCACCCAGATAGAAACCATGTATCTTAGCGACCTCATTAGCATCTGGGATTTGTTCGCAGATTTACTTTCACAGAGAAAACTTTTAAAAGTGTAAGACAGCCGAAAGTTCAGTGACCCTAATGTTTAAAAAAGAAAAGAAATAAAAAAGTCAGCATGAAATATAATTTAGATGAAGCACATTTTTATAGTATGAGAGCTGTTCTGTTCCTCAATAAAGAAGGTATTTGATGGCACTGGGAGCGAGGGACCCAGAGAGAGAGGGGGAGAGAGAGAGAATGAGAGAGAGAGAGAGAGAGAGAGAGAGAGAGAGAGAGAGATTATTGTTGTCATTTCTTTTTAATTAAAATGAGAGATCAAAAAAGACATATAAGTGAGTGTCAGTGCTGTCTCATTCCCTGACATTATTCTCATAAACATACAAATTAAATTTATTAGATCATTAAATTAAAGCTATTTCTTTCTTTCAGGATGTGGCACAAAAAACCCCAGATGAGGATGAGGTTCCCTTCAAGGTTTCTTCCTCTTACTGTCTCAGGGAGCTTTCCCTTCACCACAATAAAAAGAAATTTAGCCAATCAGAAATCACCATAATCATCTTGTTCTTAATGACTTTACGAGCATTTAGCGCTACTTATAGACACGCAATTAAGTGCGCTAGTTCACTAATATTTAGCACTAGATATCTAACGCTAGCTAAATCACAGAGCTAAGTGATTAACTAAATTTTTTTATAAGCGGTAACAGAGCGTCAATTGTTAAATCCTGGGAAACCCCACTCTTTTCAAAACTCTGATACTAGAGACTCCTTCTAACAACAATGAAATAAATGTCTTCTGACCTGAAAGCTGTCAAAGGCCATGTTCACACTGTTCAAAAAATAAATAAAAATGTATCTGTTTCCATCTACACTGGTACGGTGTTTTTTGTCAACGGAATTGTAGCGTATCCAAAATGGATAAAGTTGAAAACGCAGTTTTTGTGGCGCAGTGAGGACTGTAAAAATGGAAAAGTGATGACGCATTTTTTGTTATGTGACAAAAGTCAAAGTAGATAAACGTCAGGCGGAAATGGCACGGGTTGAAACATATTATGTTTTGCTCATGTGCAGTACTGGGACGTAAGCATTTTGAAATGTTTCAGTGTGGAACTTTTGGGAAACATTTAAAATCAATAGTGTGTGCAGGAAGCGTACGTAATTTTTCCCGGATTTTTAATAGATAGTAGATAAAGTAGATGTAGCAGAAGAGTCCATCTCTGGGAATAAGCTGTTGCTATAGAAAATGTGGTGCTGTGGTATGATTCATATCCATTTCTGTTGTAACAAATAATAGGAGTGAATATTGCACTACAAAAAACTTGTGTGTGTGTGTGTGCACTAGAGAGAGAAAACGATAAGGTCTTCATTTTAAACATTGTTTTCTGGACACCTCTATTGAAAATCGATAGTGTTTCATTAGGACCGGAGCAGAGCAGAATTGATCTCAGAATAAACACATGGGGAATCACTGGATTTTTTTAATCTCCTGTTGATGGAGCAAAGTCGTCTAAACATCGCCTGTTCT